>NW_007248432.1:124827-125331 GCF_000164805.1 Carlito syrichta
TCCCGCTGAGGCCAGGTCCGTGCCCCTCCCGCCCCCCTTCCCCCTGCGCGTTTCAGCCCGGCATCCTCGAACCCCGAGCGCTACCGGCTCCCAGCCCCGGGACCCGCACTCAGCCGACTCGTCTCTTGTGGGCTTTGGAGACCCCTCACCGCCCTAAAAGCCCACAGGTGGGGCGGGGAAGGGCGGCAACACTTCGCAGGCGACTGTCACCACTTCCCCGAGGCGCGCTCCCTCGCGCTGGGAGCCCAGAGCCTACTCTCCGAAGGAAATCTTGAAGCTTCACCCCAAGTCCGCAGAATCAGCGTCAAGGCAAGAGGTTGACTCCCCCGGTCCCCGCGAACCCCCGCGGCTCGCCGGGTCCCCGCTTCTACCGGCGGCCCGCCCGCTCTCCGGCAGGTGCCAGCGTTTCCAAAGCGCCCGGAGCAGCTGGTCTCGGGGCTGCAACCCGCTGCAGTCTCTGCCCTGGGGGGGAGCCCGGCTCGTCCGGGAGGGCGTCCCGACGCT
>NW_007248432.1:125838-156500 GCF_000164805.1 Carlito syrichta
TGCGGGTGGAGGGTGAGGAGGCGCGCTGGCCTTTGGGGACCAACAGCCCCGTCCCCGGTCGCTGCGGCGCCCCCAACGCTGTCGCCAGGACGGCGCGCAGCGGGGACAACCGGGCACTCACCGCGACGCGCTGCCCGCGGGGCTCCGGGCTCGCCTGGAGCGGCTGGACGCGGCGCTCTGGACCTGCGGCGGGAGGGAGGCGGTTCCGGTGGCTCTGTCGCGGGCTCGGTGCCTCGCGGTATTTATCGCGGGCTCCACGCGCCTCGAGGCCCACGTGACGCCCTCCCCACGCGACCTTCTGCTCAATATTTAATTAGCCGCCCCCTCTCCGCTCGCCTGCGTGATGGAGAGTTTCCGAGACGGCAGCTCGTCGATGCCCACAACATCTGGACCCGATTGGGCTCGAAATGACGCAATTTTAGGGAAGTCGAGGCCTCGCCATCCAATCCGGAGCGCCCTGCTTCCGTCTGCAGAGCTGACGCCCCCTCCCCTCTCCTTCCCAACTGGGTTTCATGACACCTGAGATTACTCATCAACATTGAGCAAAGTGACTCATTCCTTGGACTTCGGCAACTTTTCCGGCCCTCAAGACGTCAGGAAAAGTTGCACTTTTGAGGACGGTCAAACACCTCCGCTCCTTAAGACGTTTCATCGTGGTCAGGTTGAGAAAGGGGCATTTCAGTTGAGGAGGGGGCAGGTTTTTTTTTTTCATCTTCCATTTCCAGCTTCACGGGATCTTAAGAGCTTCTGAGATACGGCATCTTTCTATGATCAGAACATTCCTCTGCAAAATCAACGAGAAAACGGGCATTTCTTCAGCATTTCTGTATATATGTATATATACTATTTGAGCGGGGTCTAACTTTGTCGCCCAGGCTGGAGTGCAGTGGCATGATTACAGTAGCTGGGCTCAGGTGATCCTTCCACCTTAGCCTCCTGAGTAGCTGTGACTACAGGTGCATACCATCATGCTCTGCTAGTTTTGTTTTTTTGTTTGGCTTTTTTTGTAGAGATGAGGTCTCTCTAGGTTATCCAAGCAGGACTTGAACTCCTGGGCTCAAGCAATACCCTCTTCTTGGTCTCCCAAAGTGCGTGGATTACAGGCGTGCAACACCATACTTGACTGCAAAATAATTTTTAATCTCATAGTATTTCAGAAGTTAGAAACAGGTTTATTTTGCATTTTGGAAAAAGAAGGACATAAATGTGGCATAGGGACTAGAACTCACCCCCCAAGAAATGCCATTTGGGGATATCTTTTGGTTCAAGCTAGCTAATTCCTATTCCTTACAACATCCAGGAGTAGGGGCTTTTGCTCCTACCCTAACCTTAACTCTAACCCTAACTCTAACTTAATCTTAACCCTAACCTTAACTCTAACCCTAACCCTAACCTTAACATTAACCCTAGCCCTAGACCTAGCCTAAGTCCTAACCCTGACTTTAACCCTAGTCCTAACCCGAACCCTAACCTAACCCTAACACTTTGGTATACTGCAGTAACTTATTCTAATTTGCTATATTTTATTTCACAAACATTTATGTTGAAATACTGAAGCATTTGTAAAGAGAAAATTTCTAAAATTTACTCATTTCAGTACAAGTCTACATTCGATAATTGATTTTGAAAGCTGTTGACTTCTGATAACTACTGGTAATCAGTCAACCTCAACATGTTATAAATATGAG
Organism: Carlito syrichta; assembly: GCF_000164805.1. NCBI lineage: Eukaryota > Metazoa > Chordata > Mammalia > Primates > Tarsiidae > Carlito > Carlito syrichta. The sequence continues at coordinate 127,527 of NW_007248432.1, forward strand.
CTGCAAATATTCCATCCCCTTTCAGATGGTATTTACTAAGCATTTTACTACCACTTGCCTTTTTTGAGACGTTCACGTTTAGGGGATATAGAACTGCATTCTCCTACCATTCCTTGCAGAAGACTAGGAACCCAGTGACAAGGAAAGAGGGTCTGTACATGTTTAGAACAGACATGATACTCTTCTGAGTATTTTAAACTGATGGTTGATTGACTCTACCAGTACGGAACCCACAGATAAGGAAGGGTGACTTTATTTCAGTCCACAATAGGCATTCTTATAATTGATGCTCAGATTATCTATCTCATGCTTGGTCATTAGCTGACTCTTCAAATTGGCTCTGAAATTTTCATCATGACTTCAGTAGGCTTTGATGGCTTTTTTTTTGGTTTTTGGTATAGCAAAATGTTTCAGGTCTGAGTTGCTTATTTCCTGTTTACACCTGGAATCTCCCTTTAGGAGGCCCTAATTTTCTTTGAAATAGAAATGATAATTGGAGCTCACAAACTGGGTGTTATGAGTGCACATTGTTATCGAGTTCTTCATTGCTTCAATACTCTTTCAATGGATAGAGCTGAGAAATTGTGTGTGTGTGTGTGTGTGTGTGTAAAGTCATGAATGTATGCTGACTTTCTGTTCAAATCAGATGTCATAGAGTTTTTACTTATCCAAATCTATTTTGTATCTTTTTTTCTATATCTCAAATCACAATTCCATCCCAGTGATATCAGCATGATTACTCATTTGCTTTATCCCAATACACAATACCTACATGATCAAGGATATCATTATTGGAAATAGATTAAGAGTTTTTGTTTGCAGTTTTGTTCTCTTTGTAATCTTTAGGGCATATCACAATAGGTATGCTCAGTCATCACTCTGTTATAAAGTCACTTTAAAGGTTTTTCTTTGTGTGGTTATGCTATCAACTCCTAGACAGGTAGGTTCATTTTGTTCTTGAGTTATAGGGACTGCTTTTAAAACTAAATTTCAGAATTGTGTAAAATGCATGGTTCCAAACTCAATATTAAAAGCATAATATATTCAAGAAAGTGTGGCTTCAATCCCTGTTTCTCCATCCTCTCCCCTCTAATTATCACTCCTTTTTAAGGTTTTGGTTTATCCTTCTGTTGTTATTGTTATTACTTTAAAATAAAAATTTGTAATGATACCCCTTTTCATCTTGTAAAACTCTATACCTAAAGTGGGGCATTTTAGATTAATTTTTTTGTTTCTTAGTTGCTGATATCGTTTATGAGGTAACAAAAAATTCCCCTATTTCATGATTTCTAAACTATTAGCTCAATATAACCAGCTGTATAATTTTATTCAGATGCCATATAATATAAATGTTCTATGAAATAACCTTTATTTTATGTATTTATGTTTGAAACATATGAAAATATACATATTAAGAAAGTATTTCTAAGCATGCTAAATTCATTAGTAGAATGATAAACAAAGTAAATAGGTAATACCTCATTGTTTATGCTTACAAATTAAAAACTTTCAGAAAAGTACAAAAAATTACCATTGTCCATTTTCTTATCACTCAAAAGGAAACACTGTTAATATCTTTATATGCTGCCTACAGTGTTTTGAAGAAAAAAGTCACCTGGTTGCTTTTGTAAAATAAGACATACTCTTTATAAGTACCCCAAACTCAGAAATAGCTAGCCATCGCATTAAATGGACATCATTGTGAATATCTTTGAATGCATATGTTACAATTAGGAGAATAGAGCAATAGACAGGTGAATGGACGTTATGAAAATAGTATGCAACCCTAGCAAGTATTTTTAATGAAAGCTAGTTATTTCTATTTTATTTGACTTTAGTGGAAGAAAAAGAAAATTAAAGTAAAATTGTTTTTCACCACAAGATATTTTTTTCAGAACGGCTAATGTTAAAAAGCAAGGTTTAGGGATAAGCATGAAGAAACTACTATGTAACATAAAAAAAAGATATTTACAGAATATCTACTAATTCCCTACTTTGAAATATGAGGATATTCACATTCTCACTCACCCCATCTCCCATCCCCCCAAGTCTTGCAGTTACATAATTACTTTTACATTGTTCAGGCTTAGAACATCCCCATTCAGTTTTGCTACCATAATCCCATTAGTTGTCCACCAATCACTCTATGTTTAAATAGATTCATGTTCACTACTGGTCCCATTAACCTCATTTTGTCATCCTTGAGCTGATTTTTAATTATTTCCTATTTGGATGGTTATCACTGTCAAGAAAATTTTTCTTCTCCAGGAAGAAATCATGCATATTGTATTCCCTGAGTTCTTTCATGCTTGTGAATGTCTGTCAGTGGCTTTTATGCACAAATGACATCTTGATTAGTATGATAATTTAAGTTAAATTATATTTATTTATCACATTTTATTAATTTTATTCTATAAATTTTATGGACATTGCTTTATTGTCCTCTGGAATGGCATGTTATGGAGAATTTGAGGTCATACAGTTTTATCCCCCTGCTTTTTTGTTTGATTATCTGAGGAATTTTTTCATCATCCCTGACATTCAGTAGTTCAGCTAGAGGGTGTCTTATTGTTGAACTCACTGCATCTAATTTCCTTGGAGTATCATGAACTGTTTTTGTTTTGTATGAGTAGGAATTTGCTCTTTAACATATCAAATGTCTCTTTTCTCATTTTAAATAAATTCTATTGTCCTGTGTCTTTGAATATATCTTGAAGTGGAATGCCACTTCAAGGACAGAATAACTTTTTCTTTGATTGTTATATATTATATACCACATCATAAGATTCTTCCAGATTGCTTTAATTCTGTGTCATCATCTTCATTCAGTCAGATCTCTCACCTCTTTTCTTTGTGTCCAGAATTTCCTGTGTCTAATGTGCACCCTGCTGTTTCTAATTTACTTACCTTTTTTGTAATCACATTGCATGGTCTTCAAGACTAGAAATTTTCTTTTTCTTTTCACTTCATTTTTTATTATTTTATTGGTATGTTGTTATTTTATTGAATTCATGTTCTTATTAGGATGTTCTTAGTGTGAAATAATTGGAGGAATTTCTTTTGTTTTCTGAGTTATGTTTTTCTCTAGTTCAGTGGTGAAATGCATGAGTTTTGAGCAAATTTTGCCAATGTTAACAGTGGCTTAGCCAACTGCTAGCATGTAACCTTAGACAAGTTACTCAAGCATTCTTTGATTCAATTTTTTCTAGTCTTAATCGAAAAATAAATAGTATTTACCTCAAAAGTAAATACAGTTTTTATTTTCAAACCTCGTAAGGTTTGCTGTGGAGAATAAGTGTGTAAATACATGTAAAGTGTAAAGAACAGTGTAAGTGTAGAAAGCATTAATATGCAGTGAATGCTAACTATTATTTTTATTCTAGATGGTTCTCGTGTGTGTGTTTATGCATAATGGTTAATTTTTTTGTATTAATTTGTCTAGGCTATGGTGAATGGTCTTTTGGTTAAACACCAGTATAGATGTTGCTGTATGTTTTTAGGTATATTTTTAAATGTGATTAACGCTTTAATCGGTAGATTTTGGGTTAAAATCATTACCCTCCATAATGTGGGTGGGTTTCATCTAATCATTTGAAGGTCATATGAGAAAAAGACTGAATCTCCCTGAGGAGGAAGGAATTCTGCTTCTAGACTGGCTTTGGATACAAGACCTCAAGACACCAACTTGTTGCTGAAATTTTCATCTTGTCAGATTGCCCTGCAGAATTTAGATTTGCCTGTCCCCATGACCAAGTGAGCCAGTATCTTAAAAATCAACTCCTCTTTTCTCTCTCCACACAGACCCTACTGGTTCTATTTGTTGGGAGGACCCTGACTAATACAGCGTATAATATATTTGCATCGCTTCTGGACCCTTCTTTCCAACCTGATGTTGTTTGGATGGCTCTGGGCACACAGAGTGGAGTGACTACTTGGCTCTGTTCCTACAGTTCCTTGGCGCTTCCCCTGCTCAGAGGGTTACTAGTTTCACTTTCAGCTCACTATTTTAGCCTGAGGGAATGACAGAGGGAGCAGGGAATTTGACTGAGGTGCCATGCAGGCTAAATACCTCGACTCTTGTCTTTCTTCTGAGATTTTGTGCAGTATCTTCTTCCACGTTAATTCCCTGGTTGGAGGGTCTACTTTTCCTGCAGAAGATCTCTTTAGACTTTGATCTGTGTGTGCCTGGAAGCTTCCCTCCAATTCCCTTAGAGTCGCCTTTAGAGAGCTCCTCCCTGCTGTCACCAGTTCTTCTCAACCACTTGTATCCATTGCATTTAGGGAGAAAATAATGATTTGTCTACTCACTTTTCTTCTATGTGTAGTATCATTGATAATTCTCAACAGTGATGGCGGCGTTTGGAGGGCAGGAACTCTATGGAGCCAGGTGGTGATAGGGCTCTCTGCTTTGCTCCAGAATTTTGTTTCTTTCATTGGCTACTAGTTCTTGAAGATTACTTCATTATCTAGATGCAAGTCATATTTGTTTAGTTGCTGATTATAGATTTTAAATTTTTTCTGGAAGTAGCATTTTTTACCATATTTTGTAGGTAGCTAGAATAATATCATGTTCATATGCTTTTTTCTTCTTCTTCTTCTTTTTTTTTTTTTTTTTTGAGTTGGGTCTCACTCTGTCACCCAGGCTGGAGTGCAGTGGCAAGATCATGACTCACTTCAGCCTTGACCTCTGGGGTCTGGTGTTCCTTCTGCTTCAGTCTCCCAAGTTGCTGGGACTACAGGCCCATGCCACCATGTTTGACTAATTTTTTGTGGAGCTGGGATCTTGCTATGTTGCCGAGGCTGGTGTCAAACTCCTGCACTCAAGCAATCCTCCTGCCTCAGCTTCCCAGAGTGCTGGGATTACGAGTGTGAGTCACCATGTCTGGCATGTATTCATATGATCTGACTAGTAAATGTTCATAATATTGGAGGATATCATCTATATCAAGTTGGTGCATTACTTCTTCACTGTTCTGTTGCCCTAGACTCTAGAACTTTAGCAAATCTTCTAGAACACAGTGTTGTTGCAAATATTACATTGAAAGAGTGTGTTGTATGCAAGGAAAAGTTCCTTCTCTCTCTCTGGCATATTGACTTATCTTTTACATGTTATTTACCTGGGAAATCTTGCTGCTATGATATTTTTTATTCTTGATGCCTCATGGAAATTCTAACTTGCTTTATTCATTTTAATCATATATATTCTTTCAATTTTAGTTATTTTGTAGCAAGTACACATAACACGAAATTTGCCATCTTAATAATTTTTAAGTGTACACTTTAGTGGTATTGAGTGCATTCTTGTTGTGTAATCATCACCACCATCCATCTCCAGAACTCTTCTCATCTTGCAAAACTAAAACTCTATATCCATTAGCAATAATTTCCCCTTCTCCTAGGCTACAGCAACTATCATTCTACTTTCTATCTCTATGATTTTGATGACTCTATGTATCTTATGCAAGTGGAACGTACAGTATTTGTCTTTTTATGACTGACATATTTCATTTAGCATAATGTCCTTAAAGGTCTTCCATGTCAGAATTTCCTTCCTTTTTAAAGCTGAATAATATTTCATTGTACACATGTACTACATTTTACTTATTCATTCATCTGTCAGTGGACACCTGGATTACAGTCCTACCAACAGTGCACCAGGGTTTCGATTTTTCTACCTCCTCACCAGCACTTATTTTTTTGTTTTGTACTAATGGGTATGAGGTGGTATGTCATTGTAGTTTTAATTTGCAGTTCTGTAATGAGTAGTGATGTTGAACTTCTTTTCATGTGCTACTGACCATTTGTTTATCTTCTTTAGAGAACTATCTATTCAAGTTCTTTGCCCATTTTTAAATCAGGTTTGCTTTTTTTGTTGTTGAGTTTTAATAAGAGTTCTATTTTGTAGATATTAGTCTTTTATCAGATACATAATCTGTATTTTTTTTTGCCTATTTTGTGGTTCTCTTTTTACTATGTTAATAATTTCTTTTGATAACAAACATTTTAAATCTTTATAGAGTCCAATTTTTCTATTTTTTTTTCTTTTGTTGCTTATGCCTTTGGTAAGATAGCCAAGAGATTATTGCCAATTATAACTTTTGACTTATGTTTTCTTCTAAGAGTTTTATAGTTTTAGGACATATGTTCAGGTTATTGATCCATTTCAAGTTAATTATATTGTATTAGATAAGGGTCCAACTGCATTCTTTTGCATGCATAGATCCAGTTTTTCCAGTACCATTTGTTGAAAAGCCTGTCCTTTCCCCACTGAATAGTCTTGCCATCCTTGTCAATAATCACTTGTCCATTTTCTTTGGGCTGAATGTTTAAGTACCCACCAAAGTCATATATTGAAACCCTTACCCCCAGCGTGATGGTGTTAGGAGATAAGCCTTTGAGAGGTGATTTGATAATAAGGATAGAGCTCTCCTGAATGGGATTAACGCTTTTATAAAATAGATCCCTTGCCTCTGCCACCATGTGAGGGCACAGCAAAAAGACAGTCATCTATGAACTGGGAAAAGAGCCCTCACCAGACACCAAATCTGCTGACACGTTGACTGTGGACTTCTCATCTTCCAGAACTGTGAGAAATAATTTCTATCGCTTATAAGTTGCCCAGTCTATGGTATTTTGTTATAGCAGCCCAAACAACTAAAGCACCATGTATATAAGGGATGATTTTTGGGCTTTCTATTTTATTCCATTTGATCTATATGTCTGTCAGTACCACACTGTTTGGCATGTCTTCCTTTCATGTCTCTAGCAAAAGGTTTTGGATTCAGACTGTTTCCAGAGTTCATGCTTCTAGCTCTTACCAACTATGTTGTTTATACTACTGTAGAGTTGATGTCGTTAATGTGATGGGTGCATGGGTGGGGGTTTTGATTATTATAGTTTTGTGGTAAACTTTGAAATAATAAAGTTTGAGTCTTCTAACTTTTTGTTTTTTCTCTATTCTGTTAATGTGGTTTATTACATACATCAGTTTTCATATCTGAAACATCCTTGCATTATAGAAATAAATTCCACTTTGTTGCAATGTATAATACTTTTTATAGGCTGCTGAACTGAGTTGGCTAGTATTTTGTTAAGAATTTTTGCATTAATGTCTATGAGGATATTTGTCTGTAGTTTTCTTTTTTTGTGTTATCTTAGTCTGGCTTTGGTATCAGGGAAATGCTAGCCTTATAGAATCAGTTATAAAGTGTTCCCTCTTCAATTGAAAAAATGTTTAGAAGGATTAGTGTTAGGTCTTTAAGTATTTGGTAGAATTCACCAGTGAAGTTGTCAGGTCCATAACTTTCCTTTTGTTGGAAAATGTCTTATTACTGATTCAGTCTCCTTACTGAATAGGTCTATTCAGAGTTTTTATTTCTCCATGATTTAGTCTTAGTAGCTTGTGCATTTTTAGGAATGTGTCTGTTTCATCTAGGTTATCCAAATTGTTGCCATATAATTGTCCATAGTAATCTCTTATGATTCATTGTGTTTCTGTGTCATCAATTGTAATGTCTTCTTCTTTATTTCTGATTTTATTTATTTTGGTTTTCTCCTTTTTTTTTTTTTTTTTTTTTTTTTTACTCAATGTAGCTAAATATTTGTAAATTTTGTGGATTTTTTTGAAAAACCAACTTCTCGTTTCATTGATTTTTCTTAATTGTTTTTCTATTTCATATATCTCTCCCCAATCTTTATTATTTCCTTCTTTCTGCTAGCTTTGGATTTAGCTTTTCCTTCTTTATCTAGCTCCTTAAATTGTGAGTTATGTTGTAGTATCTTTCTTGTTTTTTAATGTATGTGTTTATAACTATAAATTTCACACTTAGCATGGCTTTTGCTATCCCATAAGTTTTGGAATGTTTTGCTTTTATGAACCCCTAAATACATTCTAACTTTCCTTTTGATTTCTTTTTTAATTCATTGATTGTTTGAGAGTGTGCTGTTTCATTTCTAGTGAATTTTCCAGTTTTCTTTTTGTCATTAATTTTCTAATTTCATCTCATTGTGGTCAGAGAAGACACTTTGTATGATATCCATCTTTTAAACAAGCTATTGAGATTTAATTTGTGACCTATTATATGGTCTATCCTGGAAAATGTCCCATGCATACTTGAGAATAATGTATATTCTGTTGTTGTTGGGTTAGGGTGTTCTGAATGTCTATTAAATCTCATTGGTTTATGTTGTTATTCAGTGCCTTTATTTCCTTATTTATCTCCTGTCTGGTTGTTCTTTCTATTGCTGAGCGGCATATTGAAGTCACCAACTCTTATTGTAGAACTATATTTCCCTTCATTTCTTTCAATTTTTGTTTTATATGTTTGATGGTCTATTATTAGATTTATAAGTGTTAGAATTGTTATTTCTTCTTGTTCTATTGAACTTCTAATTAATTCACAATGCCTTTGTCTCTCATAAAGTTTTTGGTTTAAAGTCTATTTTGTCTAGTATTAATATAGCCACCCCTGCTCTTTTTTGGTTACTATTTGCATGGGATATCTTTTTACGTTTTTTCACTGTTCACCTAGTTATGTCTTTGGAGCTAAAGTGAGTTTCTTGTAGACAGCATACAATTAGAATCATATTTTAAAAATCAATTCTGCCAATCTCTGTCTTTTAATTGAAGAGCTTAATCCATTTATATTTAGGTATTGATAAGGCAGGACTTCTGTTATTTTGGTATTTGTTTTCTATACGCCTTACAGCTTTTTTTGTTGTTCTTAACTTTCTATATTAGTGTTCTTTTGTGTTTGTATAATTTTTTGTAGTGAAATGATCTACTTTTCTTTTGTGTATAACTTTAGTCATATATTTTTATTTCAGCACACTTTTTGACATTTATTCTTTTATATCCTTCCATTTCCCTTGTTTCCAGGCTCAGAATTATTTGCTGCATTTCTCATAATGCTAGAAGAGACAGCATTATAAAGGCAAAGGCAGGGTTACAAGCTTCTGCACAATCTGAGGTAAGCTATATTTTAAGCAAAACTGCTCAAACCAGGTAATATGGTCATGTTTCATCGGAGAATGCAAATTCTTGCTTGTGACTCTAATTACTGTCTTTATTGTTTTATGATATTACCTCTTCAATAGTTTAACCTTTGTATTGCTGTCCCTCTGTCTAGAGAGATATTTCTTACAGGAAATCATTTTTAGTTCCTGGTATAGTGAAGTCAGAAATAGTCATGCTACTGGAAAAAAGCCTGCAATATTCCAAGTCTCCAGTACCTTGAGCAGACAGAGGGACAATTTATTAAATAAACATGCATTTAATATTTTCTATTTGCCAACAAATATAGTGCTGGAAATACAGAGATGAATGAGTCGCGGTCTTTGCCCCAGCAGTGCTCAAGAAAGTTACGAAGGCAGGAAATGTCATAGATGCTACAACAGAGGAGTGAGCATTGTATTATGGGAACAGGGAGTGGAATTTCCCTACCTGGGAAGGGGTGAGGCAAAAGGCATTCCAGGGAGAGGAAACAGCTTCAGCAAAGGTAGAGAGATCAGGCTATGCATTGGCTATCCATTGGAGAAGGTAGAATCAAGGTGGCAAATGTTGGAGGGAGACAGCGATTAGGAGGGGTCAAACAAGATAATGTCAATCAATATTAACTCTTAGTTTAGACTAAACATCAGTAAATTCTATTGTCGAGTAAATGTAACTTGCTCTGAAGGAAGAAGAAAGGTCACAGCTGTTGTTCTTCACCTTATAAACTCCTAGTCCCTGATGGTTGTTGAATCAAAAGGTTAGGAGTCATGTGGTTTTTTTGAACTGTGTAGATATAGTCAAGGATAGCAGTTGTTAAAAAATTTTAATAAGCTGGGCTCGGTGGCTCAGCCTGTAATCCCACGCTGGGGGAGGCTGAGGTGAGTGGATTACCTGAGCCTGTGGGTTTGAGACCCACCTGGGCAACTTGGCGAGATTTCATCTCTACAATAAATAAAAAAAAATTAGCTGGGCATGGTAGTGTGTGCCTGTAGTTCCAGCTACTTGGAAGGTTGAGGCGGAAGGATCGCCGGAGCCCAGCGGGTCGAGACTGTGGTAACTGGGAGCGGCCATTGCACTCCAGTCTGGGTGACAGTGAGACTCCAACTCAAAAAAAAAAAAAAAAAAATTAATAAATATGTTCTCCTTCCATTGCTTCTGGGCGCAATTAGGAAATGCTCATTGTATATACTTGCCAAGATACTGAATATAATCTCCTTATTCAACATGACTCTGCAATCTTAAAATAATAAGCCAGACTAATAAGTCTACTGAAAATACTCCTAATCAGATATCAGTTTGGCTAAACGGAATCCTTAAAGGTCAAAAATTCAATTAAAATTAGATGCAGCCAGCCCAATTGTCTTTGCAAAATGGCAAGTTTGTAATGCGTCATAGAAACACTAGTTAAAAATTAGGAAAAAACTCATTTGGAAGTAGATTAATAATATTTAAATTCACTGGATACCCTAGCACAGGGAAGCATATTTTTCAAACTGAGAAGCCCCACTGTGGAGCTATACCTCATTCATTTCTTCTTCTACGTATTATTAGTTTAATAGTTAATGTAGTTAACAATGGCTTTAACTTTTGCCAGCTGATGTATAGTCTACATCGAAACCTTTTTTTTCTGATTGCCGCAAGCCCTCTGTAACCCCTAGACATTTGGTGTCCATAGCCACTTTGCTGACACCATCAATGTCCACAGCAAATAAGTTTTGAACTCAGGTCATCTGGGCCCAGAGTTCATGACACTAGCTTTACCTCCCTGTGTTGTCTGTACTGCTATAGACTTAATCTCACTGATGTACTGTGTATTTTGAAAGTGGGGCATGTCTAAGGGAACTGTTTAGTCCTATGTTTTCAACTTTATTTCAGAGTGAAATCAGGCTTTAATTTTAATTTTAATTTTTATTTTAGAAAGCAGGATTTATCAAGAGGACAGAAAAACTCCCACAGTGGGAGGGGACCCAGGAGAGGGTTGCACAGACTTCAATTTTAATAGGGTTTTTGGATATAAGATATGAGAGTTTTTGATATGAGAAATTGTTTATGAAGAGTATATTTGAATTTCTATCAAATAGCTTTTACGACGTATTTATGGTGGTCTTTAGTGTTCCATACATAAATGATTCTTTAAAAAATTTTTTTAAAAAAGATGTGGGGGGAAAAAAGATGTGGGATACAATTCAGGGTTAGGTATGCAAATGTTCATTATGCAGGTACCCTTGTTGATGAGGTGTGCCCCCTCTCCCCAGGCAGTTTCCCACTACTTGCCAATCCTGCCATCCCTCTCCCAGTCATATATAAATGATTCTGAGAGATTTATTTATTTTATAGTCCAGTGTATCTCTCTTGGAAAATTGATATGTCTCTATGTCAGATGGGAACTATATAATTCAACATTTTTGGGGGCATTTAACAACACAAAAAGTATTTGGTCCCAAACCAGGGGAAATGACAGCCAGTTGGAGGCCTAAACATCACCTGCATGCAGCCTACTTGTGACCCTCACTTGTAATGCCACATCTCTATAATAAAATAAAATTTTTAAAAATTCAACATTTTTGCCTCTCTCCCCTGTTTTTATTTTATTTTCTTCTTTTCTTTTCTTTTTTTAGTTTTTGGCTGTCGAAGAACTCAGAACTAAGTTTTGAGCTTTTATCTCTCTTGTGTATTAATTTTTAAAATTATTTCATATTGTTTATTTATTGTAAATAGTCTCAAATATATATGTGTATTTAAATATTATTTACCTGTAACAGTATCTTATATATATATATTTCAATAAAAGCCCTATTTACTTTTCATTTCTTACCATTCTCAATACTGGACCAAGTCTTCTTTAACTTTTTCTTATATGATTTCAATAATTTGGTAACAACTCTCCCTGACATCTGACACAGTCTGCCTCTAATTTACCCCAAAAAATCCCAGTTTATAGCACAACCCTGGTTATTACTCTGCTCTTCAAAACTCTTCAGTAATTCTTCCTTTTTACTAAAACAAATAGAATCAATTTAACTAATTCCTTAAGTTACTCTCTAATATGAATTCATCCAAACTTCTTAGACTTTTCTGCCTCTAGCTTTTTCCTAGAATTTATAATGTAGCCCAGCTTGACTCTTGACTACCTGTGGTTAATCCAATTGCTTCAGCCAGAAACCTAAGTACCAAAGTTATTTTTTTTCCCTTTAATTTATCCTTGGGCCCTCTTTATCTAATTAATCAGTTAGGATCTTCACCTTTAAATGTATCACAGATATATCCACTTCTCCTCACTACTTCAATAGTCTTCTAATTTATTCTCCATAGAGGAATCACAATGAGCTTTTGTTACATAAAAAGCACCATGTTGCTACTGTTTTTTAAAAACATTTTAGACAAATTAAACTTAGTAGAGTTTATATGAGCAAAAACTGATTCATGAGTTGGGCAGCTGTCAGAATCAGAAGAGGTTCAGGGAGCTCCTCTCAGCAACGTGGGCAGGCAGCATTTACAGACAGAAATAAATGCAGACACAACTTGAATGGCTGCAGTTCAGCATCTACCTTATTTGGGCATGGTATGATGCAGCATCATCCTTATAATGGTCTGGTCAGTTGGCAGCCTGTGATTGGCTAAGGCCTAGCTACTGTGATTGGCTGGTAGCTTTTGTAATATTACAAGAATATATTCTATGTTAAGTCTGTTTGCATACTGTTAGGTTGCAATTAGCTACATAGGAATTCAAAACATAAAGGCAACTCTAGGCCAAAATTAATTTAACTTAACACTATTCTACTTAAAACTTTAGGTGGCTTAAATAAAATCCAACCAAACCCAAAGTTCTTACCATGACTTTCAGTCATATACCATCTGGCCTCTCTTACCACTTCACCTCATTCCATGCCCCTCTCTTCCTACTTACTCTACTTTAGCCAAACCAGCCTCCTATCAGTTCCTTGATTACAGCAATCCCTGTTCTTTCCTGGAGAATTTGCCTGGAGGTTATACATCTGGCGAGAGTAGGAGTTGGCAAATTACAGCTCATAAGCCAAATCTGGCCTACTGCTTATTTTTTTCAACAGTTTTATTGAACACAGCTACGCTCATCCCTTCAGGTATTGTCAATGACTCCTTTCATACTTCAATGGCAGGGTTGATGAATTGCAACAGAGAAGAAATGATCCCCAATACATGAAAATATTTGCTCTTGGTCTTATTATAGAATGTTTGCTGACCTCCAGGCCACAGCATTCATCTTCCTGCTCTCTGCACAGCTGGTCTTTGCTTGCTTTCCAGTCAAGTTAAATGTCTGCCTGATAAAGAAAGAGGGATCATCATATCTAAGCAGACTGCCTTCTAATTTGTTTTTTCTTTTAATTTTTTCATCATCATACCGAGTTTGTGATTCCTTTACATTCATAAGCTGAATTTAAATATTATTTGCTTACCTGTGACAGTATCTTTTTTGGAGTATACAGCCATGCATTGCTTAATGATGGTGGCACATTCTGAGAAACATGTTGTTAGGTGATTTCATTCATTGAACATGATTGAGTGTACTTACACACACCTAGATGGTCTTGATTACTATAAACCTATGGTGCCGCCTGTTGTTTCTAGCTGCAAACCTGTAGAGCATGTTACTGTACTGAATACTGTAGGCAGTTGTAGCATAATGGTATTTGCATATCTAAACATAGAAAAGGTACAGTAAAATAGTCTTATGATTTTATGGGACCTTATATGCAGACCATGATTGACTGAAAATTAGTTGTGCGGCATATGACTGTATATTCCTTAAGGGTAGTGAACTTGTCAGTTTTGTTCTTTATACTGAGTTTTTAAAATACCTGATCATAGTAGGTAACAAATGTTAACAGAACAAATGAATGGGCATGTCCTATTTTACCAGTTGCATTTTAAAAATTATTTCTCCTTTGCTTGGTGAATATTTTGAGATCTTTTAAGTGGCCCCTTACCAAATTAGCCTACACTGGGAAAAGCTTCCTCTTTGTAGTTTAACTTATTTCATGGGTGGGATCAGACAATAGTCCTTAAGCCTTTATTCTGTCTTGGGTCTGTCCTGGGTTGATGTGAGACTGCATTTACCTGAGGAGAATAAAGTGGAGGTCCAGAGAAACATTTCCATCACTGGATAGTTATATCAAAATTTATTTAAAATAAAGCAATTCTGATAGACAAAAAGAAAACTATGAAGAATTCTCTCATCACAGCCACACAATAAGATTAAGCTGTATTAGCTTAAACACAATTCTTATTAAAAGGTACAAAAACATCTAATCTTTAAAACAAGAATAAATGCATGTATAGATAAGTTTCCTAATAAAGTATATTCTTAGTAATGGAATGAATTGACAGTACTTCTGGAACTTTTACTCTGATCATTACATTAATATAGAAGAGGAAACAAACTTTACCTTCAATTATTATAGTTTTGATCAGAACAATTTTGTAGGTTGACTCCAGAGATGTTTAACTGCTCTGTAATAATATAGTCCTAACTATAGAATAGATAGTTTTGATGTGTCAAGAGCCATGCATAAGTTTAGTTAATTAATTCATTAGTTGTGGTCTTAATTTATTGAGTCAAGCTAATATTTTTAGCGAATTTGTCTGCAAGGAATTATGAGCAGGAATATGAAAAGTACAACATTCCAAGATACCCTGTTAAGGTAACTTGTGACAACTTCAGTAAAAAAGAGAATCAAGAAGCCTGAGGAGACCTGATTAAACTTATCCCTGAGAAGGAGTTTTGTTCAAGTCCTTGTACATGAAGGGATTTGGGTTTATAAGAAGAGAGAGAAAGGTTTGGCTCCTGGGGGACTTCATTAAATTTTCACAGTGAAAAAGGAAAGTCTATAGCATAGAATTGAAAAGAAATCATAAGTTCTTGTTTTAGGAAATATCAAGAACTTTTGGTTGTAATTATCTCCAAAGTTTAAGAAAAACGTGAAGCCAGTACTGCACAAATTATGGAGAAATCTGATGTTTCAGTCTAGATACTTATTCTTTAAACAGACAGTAAAAAAACCGGTAGTCTTCCACTCTGTTGTCTTATGTAGACCATAAATCATTGTTAGCGATATATAAAACTTGGTCACAAAGCTATCCCAGTAATAGAGTTATCTTGGATGCAATTACCTGGATTAACAATTATATATAACAGAGAAATCTATTATTCCTTGTCTATGATAGCCACAAAAAGAATCAATAGCATTATGGGTAAATGGATTTTTAATTATTAGAAGGTAATTTAAGTAGAGGTTCAATGATTTCTCGTCCTCTCTTCTAGCCAACTGGAATCCAGGAGCTTTGGGACTGATTCTTCTTAAATTAGCAAATAGCATTGCCAGTAACTAGGAATTCAGAGAAAACTATGCAAGTTTATTACCAATGTCTTCTGTTTACTTCCGTATGGACCCTCCTATTATCTTTTTAGGGTAAGTTATCAGTTATAAGAAGACTTCATAGAGGAAGGGAATTCAAGTTATTTCTGAGTTTAAAAATTTGTTTTAGTGGCAGATTCATTTCAATTTTGTTTCACCAACATTTCTAAGTATGTGCTAGGCATACAAAAGAAAAAAAATTTCAATTATCTTATCCCTTCTAGTTGGATGGGATTTTGAAACTTTGAACCATGCAGTACATAGCTGTTTTAAAACTTTGAAATTCATAGGTGGCTCATACACACATGTTTAGGAGGTTATAAGAACATAGATTATAAGATGAAATACTATCATTTACTCATTGTTTGACCTTGAGCACATAACATCTGTTTCTGTATGTGTTAGTGTGGGTGGAGGGTGTGTGACTGTGGGTGTTTAATGTGCCTATACTGTAGTGTTGTGATAATAATATGAAATCATATTATGAAACACATAGTATAGTGCCTGGAATACAGTAGCTACCTAGCAAATTGCAGTCAGGATAGCATTATTATTATTCACTTTAAATCTAGCATTCCAGTGTTTTAGGGGACATTTGATAGTCCATGAAGAGACTGTTTCCAGGAAGGAGTTAGTTCTGTACATGAAATTAGTTTACTCAACACTTAATTTCTGTAAATGAAACCATGCCCAATGTATCTTTATTTTTCTTTATTACATATCTCAGCCTGTGGCACTGGCCTGTATTTTGTGAATCAGGTTTATAAGTTAGATAACATAATCAAGGCATAGCTCACTTTAAACAAACTAGGTTTAAAAGATACCTTGAGAGTGAGATGAAAAAGATTTGTTTTAATATTATCTTTTCATATTTTCAGAGAGATCCATCATGGAATTTCAGAATCAGGATACTTTAGGAAAGATATCTTGCCAAGTCTTTTTTTTTTTTCAGATGATGAAATGGATGCCCAAAGTGATATTTCTTAGGTCACATAGTCAGTTATGAGCAGATCTGAGGTTTCTGACTTTTTTTTTTTTTTTGCTCCTGATCTTAATCAGCGCTTTCTCTTGTGCCTAGCTCTGCTTTAAGGACAATTTCATAAATGCCATGAAATTTGAATTGGCCCAGGATAGCAAGAGTTTCTACATGTTAGAAATATAATTCTATCTAAAATATAGATTCTTATTATACTTTTTGTGAACATTGACATCGATAGTGAGGAAATGCAGGTAAAGCAGGATGCCCCCACCCTTCCCTTCCAGGCATAGTGATGACCGGTCTTGCTCAGGGTGCAGGTACTCGCAGGGCTCTCATGCTGATGGCAGCAGGGGTAGCCTGCACCAGCTGCAGGGAAGAGATGCATTTCTTAGGAAACTAGAGAAGCGTTTCCATCTATTATGCAAAAGAAACACCCTTCCCTGTAACAACACATCTTCAGTAAAATGCTTATCTCTCATTCCTGCAGTGGCCCTATTATTTGGTGGTGTATTATTGGGGGGGTTGCTATATGTTTGGTTGCTATATGTTTGATTCTTCATCAAGATGAGCGCAAGGCAAATGCAGTGACTCAACTAAATTGGACTGTAAAAGTATTAAGAAAAGTGAGCATAAAATAGTTATTTTTTTTAATTGAATGGTTACCAAGTGCTAAACTTGTGCTCTCAATACATGCCTTATTTTGTTTCATTATCAAAGTAACCTTATAATGTGAATACTATTATTATCCATGTTTTATTGATGAGGCAACTGAGGATTTGAGAGACTAACTTAACCAAAGCTTACAAAGACAGTACAGGTTGAGTATTCGTAATCTAAAATGCTTGGGGCCAGAAGTGTTTAGATTTCAATTTTTTCAGATTTTAGAATATTTTCACATACATAACGAGGTATCTTGAGGATGGGACCCAAGTCTAAAAACAAAATTCACTTATGTTTCATATACACTTTATAAGCATAGCCTGAAAGTAATTTTATATAATATTTTAACTAACTTTGTGCATCAAAGTTTGTGTATACTGAACCATCAGAAGGCAAGCATGTTACTATCTCAGCCACCCGTGTGGACAGTTTGTGGTGGTTCAGTATCATCATCATTCCTGACTCTGAATTTATACACTACTGTGAGCAAGCATTGTCTTATACTTATTCACACATAAGTACTTAACAGTAAAAAAAAAAAAAAAAAAAGCAGCATACCATTAATACAGTGGAAAACCAATGTGTTCAGAGTAACTAAGCACAGAGTAGTATCTCCAGGACACCTATGTCAGCTGTTAGCAGCAACAACAAATGACAACAGGCTTTTCATCTGTACCTATGGTGCTGTGTCTTAATTTAAAAGTTTCTGTACCACTATATATATATATATAGTGATAAGAAACAGCAGAAGCAGTTGAAAGGCACCAGAAAGTGAGTTCGCTGGGGATGAGAGGATGCTCTGCAGGATGGTTTTTTTTTTTAAAACCACGGTGATGATTTCCTCCAGAGTCCTCTCAACAATGAGTGGTTATTATCTTAGAAGTCTTTCTTTGATTTTATAAACGGACCTGACTTCATGTTCTGTTGTGAATGCATGTCGTACTAGTCCTTTGATAAGCCCATCACACATTTTCACCATGTCCTCTATAGGCACTTGTTCTGCAGTGTTGGTGCCATCTTTGTCGTCACTATTTTCATGATCACTCTGATTTAGAGTCATTTCAGCTATTTTACCAGTAAATGAACAACTGAATGGAAACCTCATTATGATATTAAAAGCTTCTTCAGTATCCACTTCTACCTTATGGATGGACTCTGAAGCTATATTTCTGCATATATAAGGAGGTCAGACATTCTTTTTCTTCATTTGACATTCAAGGTCCTTAAAAGTCACCACCTTGTTCATCATCAACACTTCACAGAGTCACAGGCCATAGATTGTGCCAGGTATGTGCACCTGTGTCTTTAGTCACTGTGTTCCAAGTCTCAGCAACAGAATATATAGCATCCTTCATGGTAAACTCCGTTTGAAAACCTTCTATACCCATTCCTCTGTTCACTGTTGCTAGAATGTTGTTCAAGAATTTTTTTTTTTTTTTTTTTAGTTGGGGTCTCACTCTGTTGCCCAGGCTAGGGTGCAGTGGAAACATCATGACTCACCAAAGCCTTGACCTCCTGGGCTCAAGGGATCCTCCCACCCCAGCCTCCCAAATAGCTGAGACTATAGGCGCATGCCACCATGCCTGGCTAATTTTTTAAAAAAATTTTTTTTTTTTTTGGTAGAGACAAGATCTTGCTACATTGCCCAGGTTGATCTCAACCTACTTGGCTCAAGTGATCCTCTTGCCTTGGTCTCCCAAAATGCTAGGATTACAGGCGTGAGCCACTACTCCTGGTTCACTGTATTTTTGAATTGCATTTCCCTGTTGACAATGATGTCTGGCATCTTTTTCTGTGATTATTGGCCATTTGTATGTCTCCTTAGGAAAAATGTTTGTTCAGATTCTTTGCCATTTTTTTCCCAACTGAGTTTTTATTTTTATTTTTTTAAGTTGGTGTTACACTTTGTTTCCCAGGTTGGAGTGCAGTGGTGTGATCACAGTTCACCACAGCCTTGACCTTCTGGGAGCAGGTGATCTTTTTGCCCCACCCTACCTGTGGCTGAGACTACAGATATGTGCCACCATATCCAGCTATTTTTAAAAATTTTTTTGTAAAGATGAAATCTTGCTATGTTGTCCAGGATGGTTTTGAATTCCTGGGCTCAAGTGATCCTCTCTCCTCAGTCTTCCAAAATGCTGGAATTACTAGCATGAACCACCACACCCAGCCAAGAAATTATTTTTATATTTACTCTTCAGTGATTTAAAGATAACCTGGTCACATGGCGGAATTAATGTAGGCACACTTGGGGAAAAGTACCTGGTATAAGCATTATTTTTTTAAATGAGAATTTCAGCTGGAGGATGAGCAGAACAGTTGTTAAGGAAAAACAAAATCTTGCAGTTGTTATCCTGTCTGGCTTCTCTGCAGTGAGCAAGACCTGGTACAAAATGTTTGTGAAACTAATCAGAAAAGACATCCCTGGTGATCCATGACCATGCTTTTTTGTTAGTGTAATAATAGACTGGTAAGAAATTCACTTCTTGAAAACAGTGAGGACTAAAGGTGCTGCCCACCACAGCAAGCTTATGGCATGCGTGCCTGCTGCATTAGCATACCCCAGCACAATTATTCCATCCTTGCATCCTTAATTCTTGTAGGGGCTGACTCTCAACTGCAGTCAGTGTTCTGGGGAAATGACACAAAAACAATGAAGTTTCATCAGCATTATATACTTATTCTTGCCTCTGATTTTCCTCAGTGATGATTTTGGCGAGCTCATCAGTGAATTTCTTTTTTTTTCTTTGTGATTGGTAGATGCTTTATTATCACAAATCTTTACAAATGTGATGCCATGTATTTTCTAAAATTTCTGCAACCCACCTTTTGAACATTCACATTTCCCTTCAATTTTCAATTTATCATGATAGCTTTTTGCTTGTTTCATGATCAGCATACCAAGTGACCATGAAATGTGTTCACTGTGATGCTGACAGATCTGCCTTTTCAATACACTATTGACACCTTCAATTTTAGCTTTATGCAGTGTTTTTCTATTTTTATCAACTTCTATTCATCACTTTCAGCACAGAATTTAAATAACTGATCCTTCTGTTACTTTAGGTCATATATGATGGTTATTCCTCCATCATACTCTCCAATAAGATGTCTCACTCTCACACTGCTGTTGAGTTTCTCCTACAGCTTGACTTTCTGTGTTATAGATAAACAAAAGTGCTTCCTTTTTCTTAACACTGTAGCCCATAAGGTTATCTACAGGCCTTTTTGACATTTTCAAGAATTTCTTTACACCATAGAGGGAAGAATAAGAAAAAACCCACAGTAAGTACCGCACATAGATATTGGTTCCATGTGAAGTGTCACAGGGAACCTGCCATTGATGCATCTGCCAACAGAGGTGCCATTTTATTACCTCTGTGGGTGTGCTTGTGTGGTGGAATCTAGGCATGTGTGGAAAAAACACATCACAGCTGAAGGGGGCTCATGGGATCGTCTTTCCCTTTGGGATGCAGAATAAATGCTGTATTATGCACTTGTGTTTTGACTGTGACCTATCACATGAGATCAGATGTGGAACTTTTCTAATTGCATCATAATGGAGTTTATTTCAAATTCTGTGGCATTTCAGATTACAAATTTTGGGGCAAGTATTGCTCAACCTGTAGATGGAAATAGGCTCTATCTAACATCAGTCTATTCTCTGAAAAGTTCCAGACTTTGGAACCACAGCAAAGCCTGAACTATTATATGGTCAGTAATGATTTGCCTTTGCATCTACATCAATTCTTGTCTCTAAGGAATGCTACAGAATGAAATGGTGACACATGGATGTGATGCTAGGTCATCTGACTTTTATTCATGCTTTATAGCTTTTTAGTTGCATATTTTAAAAACGCACATTCCAATAACTAAAATTATTTGAACAGCAACAAAAAAAAGATATTCTTATTAAACTACATTTTACAAGCTGCAGGACACCTGGGAGTAGCTTAGTCGTTACTCTGGATTTGCTGTGGTTTCACTTAGCTTCTTTCTTCACCAACCTGCTGGTACTTTCTCTCCTCTGCCAGGCAGATGGGAGAAACGGGTGATGACTTTGCGGTCAGTAGTTCTTGATTCTTTCATGTGAAAAGGTGCAGTGCAATCACTTAAGTCTGATCCACTCTCTTCACATCACATAAAGTTAAACAGTGAAGAGATGCAAAATAAGAAGGCAATGCTTGTGGAATGTGCAATACATATTGGCAGCTCATGTCTCATTACAATTCACCTGTTTGCTACTATGGTTTGCCTCTTTTGAAGGCAGTGGATTTCTCTCTTAAGTTTCTGCCTTCTTCAATTTATGCTTATTGAATCTCTCAATCTCAGCCATGTTAGGTTTTTCAGACAAGGTTGTAGAGAAGGTGGAGTGAGGCGCACAAGGCTATGGAGTTCACAGTCTGAGCAGTGACTATTGCCAAGTTTCTTTTTGAAGCTGGTGCACTTGAGAGGGTCTCCTGAAGCTGGGGAAACTCTCAACCTCAGCCTGGTACTCAGGTTCTTGACACTGTCATAGGAAAAAATTCAGGGACAAGTCAGAATAAAATGAAAAGGAAAGCAAAAGTGAAATAGCTTTACTGTAAAATGAAAGTACACACTCAAGAGGGAGTGCGAGTATACTTGAGAGAGTGTCACACTCAAGGGATATGGGGCTTTTCACTTAATAGCTATTTCTAACTAAGGGGTGGGATATTCCTATTAGGGTGTGAAATATTCATATTAAAGGGTGGAATATTCATATTGGGGTATAGAATATTCATGGGGTTTCTGGGAAACAGGCAGGGTTTTCCCAGAATTGGGTACGCTTCCCTTTTCTGCCCATATTCAGTCACAACTGGAACTGTTATGTAGCTGGAAGATGTGTCGTTTAGTATGCTGAGGTATTATAATAGGGGTAAAATGAACTTGGAGGTTGCTTGTAGGTCAAATCTGTTGCCAGGTCAGATTAAGCTAGATTAAACTAGGGACAGGCAGTAAATCATAGCCAGGAGCCTCCAATAAATAAATGCTTTTCTTGTGAGTCATGTGATTTTTTCCCTGATGCCTGGTAGTGTTTTGTTCTTCTACAACCACTCAGCACAATTCCTATCTCACTCTGACCTTTTAGTACCTGCCTCTTCGCTAAAAAATTAGAGAGAAGAAATATTAAAAGTCTTAGGCAATTTAAGACAATGAGCTGTAACTACTGCCTTTCTTAAGTACTGACTCTATGTAAAGCATGTATATCTACTTGTATAATGACCTCAGCCTTTTTTCCTTAACCACTGTATGTCTCTTCATCTTTATCTTCATACGTGGGGCTTTAACTCAAGGGAAACTTCTCAGTCACAAAGTCAAGGGCATGTGCTTTTGTTCTTCTCCTGGAACATGCTCATGGAAACACAGCTAACAGGTCTTGTGGTCCAGCCCCAGTAGTCCACTTGATTTGTTTCTGGTTGGACAGGCAAAAGAAACAGAGCAAAGGTTACATGGCAGTATTAAATTCCAACCTCCCAGGGTTTAATCATGATTAAAAAGCTATTATCTTTGCTAAAGTTTTGTGAAGGCCATAACTATATTTTTAAGAAATAACTCAGGAATGGAAAACCAAATACCACATGTTCTCATAAGTGGGAGCTAACCTATGGGTCCACAAAGGCATACAGAATGGGATAATACACGTTGGAGATTCAGAAGGGGGAGTGTGGTTGTGGTATGAAAAATTACTTATCAGGTTCAATGTTCACTAATTGGGTGATGAGTATACTTCAAGTCCAGACTTCTTCACCACTATACAATTCATTCTTGTAACCCAAACAACTCTTTGTACCCCTAAAGCTATTGAAATAAAATAATAGGAAGAAGAAAAGAAAAGTTCTATGTAGATGCAACACAGCTGTCTACTGAGGAGGCCTATTCTTAGTGAGCTGAACAAAATTGCCTCAGACGTTCATGAATGGTGATATTACTTGTGGCACTACCAAGAGGGAGATTAATATTTCCTTGATTTGATTTGAAGTCCATGTTTCAAATTTTCTTTTCTCTGCCAGGTGCCAACCCATATGAATATTCATCCACATTCTATTTATGTTTCTTTAACTTTCTTGAAAAGAAAAGAAGAAACACATTTTCAAAAGCATTTGGAGGGGGAGACAGAATATTTATATCTCAGCAATGGAACTGAATATATAACATTCCTGTCTGAGAGTTCAGTGGCTTCCCTCCTGAGTTACCTGACTTTCCTTAATCTTTTTAAAGTCTTCCCTCTCTATTGTTTAGGACTGAATTCTATTCTGTTGCATTTCTCTCCCTTTATCATACAGTGCTGGTTACCTTTCCAGGCATTTCCAGCCTTGACTTTCCTTTTTCTTAACATATTCTGCAGAACAACTGATGGACTCCAGGCCCTTCTGTGTAAGGGCTAAAAGAACCCAGTGAAGGGTTGTATTTGTTCATTTTCCCTTTTCCTTCCAGCCCTAGCCCACCCATATGAATTATGAGGATAGGAATCATGGCTGAAGAAAGTCACAAGCTAGGATAGGTTGGGAAGGATTTCATGGAGAAAGAGTTGAATGAATTTGCAGGGTTAGGAACTGAGATGTGTTAGGTGTGACCAAGGGTACAGGTGAAGTGTGGGCTGGGCAGCAGGGATCCATTGGAAGTCTGCATGTGAAATGATCGGCTTCTCCCCATTTCCATGACAAATACACTACATCTGAATATCTAGGCTCCAAACAAAACATCAAAAGATTTTTCTATGGGGAAATTAGCCCCCCCCCAAAAAAAAACAAGCAAACAAACAAACAACCACAACACTTCCACATTCTGGTATTTAGAGAGCTCTTCCCCAGACTGACTCCTTGCATGATTTTAAAACTGCCATGGTTCTGAACCACATCTGAAAGTTAGAATTTGGTGGTGGTGGGGGGAGGATTTTTAGAAAACTGATGCCCAAGCCTGCAGCAGGCCAATGAAATCAGACTCCCTAGGGGTAGGACCAGAGCTCTATATTTAAAAAAATATCCCCAGGTGATTTTAATGTGCAGCTAGAGTCCATGAATTATTTCCCTAGTACAAAGTTTACCACATGGCAAAGGCCACGTATTTCACAAGGTTAACATTGACTTTTAGAGGCTGCTATTAAAATATGAATAGACAACCATGAACCATCAGAAATTGGAGAAAAGTCTTTACCATGAAACAAAACAAATAACAGAGAGGTTCACAAAGTTATTGCATTCAAATAAAAGAAAACCATGAAATAAAACGGTATAATCAGGTAATGAAAAGTAGCTCTTAAAAATTAATGGGTTCCTTGGCAAGGGAGGGCTAGTTCCTATTATTGATACATGCAGTGAATTCAAGTCACCACAAAGGAATCTGTTACAATCATCTAAAGAAAAAGAAGAAACATCAATGTGGCCTTTGCATTTTAGTCTTAAGGCAGGCAAATTTGCATTGTGCAGAAAGATTAAGCATATGAGAACAACATGCATCCTAGATGTGGCATCGTGCTTTTTTCAAATCTGCCATGTGTGAAGCTTGGTTATTCTGGGTCCCCACAGTCCAATACAGTGGCCACCAGCTACATGTGGCTGTGGCACCTGAAATGTGGCCAGTCCAAATTGAGATGTTGAAAAAGTGTAAAATTTACCCATAAGTTTGAAGACTTGGTGCAAAAGTATGTAAACTTTCCAATATACGAATATTTGTATATTGATTAAAATGGTAATATTTTAGATATATATTTGGGTAAATAAAAATGTATTATTAATCTTTAAAAAATCCAAAGAAGAAAAGCCAGGCATGATCATGTTCTCCTGCAGTTTCAGCTACTTGGGAGGCTGAGGTGGAAGAATCACTTGAACTCAAGAGTTTGAGACCAGCCTGGGCAACATAGTGAGATTCCATCTCACAAAAAAAATTATAGGAAAGTGTTTTGCATCAGTGTTCTCAACAAGAATCATTGGCATCCCAGTCTAGACTGATGACTTTATATAATCTCAAGCATAATCAGGCAATCCCCAAAGTTCCTTAAGATGATATAATAGTTTGTTAAGTGAATTGTAATACTTACCTTGAATGTCTGCAGCTGTGTATCGCATGCCCAGGTAAAATGTTTAGATAAAAGTAACCTCAGTTAACTGAGAAATTGCTTCCTAAGAAGATGAGTATCCTTTAACCATGGGAACATAAATAATTTAATATAGAACTGATTAAGAGCAAAGTATTTTTAAAGATTTTATTGTTTAAATCAAGTAAAATTGTATATATGTATTATGTACAATGATGATACGCAGTTGATAAACAAGTATACCTCAGAGATATTGTGAGTTCAGTTCCAGACCACCACAATAAAGCATCATACAAGGTTTTTGCTTTCCCTGGGCATATACAAGTTATATTTCCATTATACTGTAGTCTATGAAGGGTGCAATAATATTATGTCTAAAAACCCATATATATGCCTTAAAATTTAAAAATACCTTATTGCAAAGGAAATGTTAGCAATCCTCTGTACCTTCATTGAGCCATGATCTTTTTTGCTAGTGGAGAATCTTGCTTCAATATTGATGGCTGTTGACTAATCAGGGCGGTGGTTGCTGAAGGTTGGTGTAGCCATGGCAATTTAAAAAAATAAGACAACAGCAAAGCTTGCCACATCCATTGACACTTCCTTTCATGAAAGATTTCTATGCAGCATGCGATTCTGTTTGATAGCATGTTACTCACGGTAGAATTTCTTTCAGAATACTGCTTCATAACTAAGTTTATGGAATAGTCTAAGTTCTTTGCTGTCATTTCAACAATGTTTATAGCATCTTCACCAGAAGTAGCTTCCATCTCAAGAAACTACTTTCTTTGCTTATCCATAAGAGGCAACTTGTCATCTGTTAAAGTTTTATCATGACATTGTAGCAATGTAGTCACATTTTTATGTCCCACTTCTAATTCTAGTTCTCTTGCCATTTTTACCTCATCTACAGCAGTTTCCTCCATTGAAGTCTTGAACTCCTCAAAGTAAGAATGGATCACCTTTTTCCAAATTCCTGTTAATGTTGATTTTTGTCTTCCCCACGTGAAATACAAATGGTCTTGATGGCATCTAGAATGAATCTTTTGCAGAAGGTTTTCAATTAACTCTTCCAAGATTCACCAGAGGAATCACTATCTATGGCAACTATAGCCTTATGAAATGCACTTATTAAATAACAAAACTGGAAAGTTAAAATTATTCCTTCATCCACGGGCTGCAGAATTAATGTTGTGTTAGCAGGCATGAATACAACATTCATCTCCTTGTATATTTCCATCAGAACTTTTGGGTGACCAGATATATTGTTAATGGGCAGTAATATTTGGAGATAAATCTTTTTTTTTTCATAATCAATATTTTTTATTATGGTTTTGTGGGGTACAGTTAAGGGTTAGGTGTACAATTACGTTTCATTCAGGCACCCTGTTGATAAGAGGTGTTTCCCCATCCCCAGACAGATATTTGCTACTGTTAATCCCATCTCCCTCCCCCCTGCCATAGTTTCCCAGTACCGTCAGTCATTTTCTTATAGTATTACATTGGATGTTCAAGGTCCATTATATGAGTGAGAACATGTGATACTCGGTATCTTTGTTTCTGTGAGAGGTCACTCAGTATTATAGACTCTAGTTCCATCCAGGTTGCTGTGAAATTCATGATTTTGTTCTTTTTTATGGCTGCGTAGTATTCCATCGTGTATATGTACCACATTTTTTTAATCCAGTCCTCTTTTGATGGGCAGCATGGTTGTTTCTAGGTTCTTGCTATTGTGAACAATGCTGCGATAAACATACGTGTGCAGGTATCTTTTTTATAGAGTGATTTGAGTTCTTCAGGGTATATTCCCAGTAGGAGAATTGCGGGGTCAT
This sequence comes from Carlito syrichta, assembly GCF_000164805.1. Lineage (NCBI taxonomy): Eukaryota > Metazoa > Chordata > Mammalia > Primates > Tarsiidae > Carlito > Carlito syrichta. The sequence continues at coordinate 154,438 of NW_007248432.1, forward strand.
ATGGGAGGTTGATATTTAGAGCTTTTAGGAATCTCCACACTGCTTTCCACAGAAGTTGCACTAGTTTACACTCCCACCAACAGTGTAGAAGTGTTCCCTTTTCACCACACCCTCTCCAGCAGCTGTTATTTTTTGAGTTGCTGATAATTGCCATTCTGACGGGAGTTAGGTGATATCTCAGTGTGCTTTTGATTTGCATCTCCCTGATGATTAGTGAGGTTGAACATTTCTTCATGTGTTTGTTGGCTGCTTGGATGTCCTCTTTTGTGGAGTGTCTGTTCATATCTTTTGTTCATTTGATAATGGGGTTGTTTGTTTTTTTCTTTTCAGCATGTTTTAGTTCCTTGTAGATCCAGGATGTTAAGCCTTTGTCAGACCTGGTGTTGGCAAATACTTTTTCCCAGTCTGTAGGCTGTCTCCCTGCTCTCTTGATGGTTTCTTTGGCCTTGCAGAAGCTTGTCAGTTTAATAAGGTCCCATTTGTCTATCTTCTCTCTTATGACCTGTGGGTTTCGGGTTTTGTTCAGGAATTGGATGCCAGTTCCGATTTCCATGAGGGTATTTCCTTCATTTTCTAAGTTTCCTATGGTTTGAGATTTTGCTTTTAGATCTCTGATCCATTTGGAATTCACCTTTGTGCAGAGGGATAGATAGGGGTCCTGTTTCAATCTTCTGCATGTGGTCAGCCAGTTTTCCCAGCACCATTTACTGAATAGGTTCTCTCCCCAGTGGTAGGTGGTAGGGGCTTTGTTGAAGATGAGTTGGTTGAGAAATTGAGGTTTTGCTTCTGGAATCTCAATTCTGTTCCATTGATCTATATGCCTGTTCCTGTACCGATACCAAGCTGTTTTGATGATTGTAGCTTTATAGTAAAGTTTGAAGTCTGGTAATGTGATACCACCTGCTTTGTTTTTTTTGCTGAGGATTGTTCTGGCTATTCTTGGACGTTTGTGTTTCCATATGAATTCCTGTGTTGTTTTTTCTAGGTCTGAGAAGAATGTTGTTGCTAATTTAATGGGTATTGCATTGAATTTGTAGATTGCCTTAGGTAAGATGGACATCTTCACAATGTTGATTCTTCTGATCCATGAGCATGGGATATTTTTCCACTTGTTCATGTCAGTTTTGATTTCTTTGAGCAGTGTTTTGTAATTTTCATTTTAAAGGTCTTTCATGTCTCTGGTTAGGAAGATGCCAAGGTATTTCATTTTTTTTGTGGCTAATGTTAATGGAATTGTGTTTTTTATTTGGGTTTCTGTTTGTTTATCATTGGTGTAGAGAAATGTGATTGTCTTTTGTACATTTATTTTGTATCCTGAGATTTTGCCAAAGGCCTTTATCAATGTAAGGAGGCTTTTAACAGATTCTCTTGGGTTTTCAAGGTACACAATCATACCATCTGCATAGAGAGATAACTTGACTTCCTCTTTTCCTATTTGAATACCTCTGATTGCCTCCTCTTCTCTGATTGCTCTAGCCAGGACTTCCAATACTATGTTGAACAGGAGGGGTGAGAGTGGGCATCTTTGTCTAGTTCCAGTTTTCAGGGGAATTGGTTCCAATTTTTGTCCATTTAGGAGTATGCTGGCTGTGGGTTTCTCATAGATGGCTTTTACTATTTTGAGGTATGTTCCCCATATGCCTAGATGTTCAAGGGTTTTTATCAAGAAGTGGTGCTGGATTTTATCGAAAGCTTTTTCTGCATCTAATGATATAATCATGTGGTTTTTGTTTTGACATCTGTTGATGTATTTAATTACATTTATGGTTTTACGAATGTTGAACCAGCCTTGCATCCCAGGAATGAAACCTACTTGGTCATGATGGATGATTTTTGAGACGTATTGTTGAATTCGGTTTGCTAGGATCTTGTTGAGAATTTTAGCCTCTATGTTCATCAAAGATATTGGCCTGTAGTTCTTTTTCTTTGTTGGATCTTTACCTGGCTTGGATATCAATGTGATAGTGGCTTCGTAAAATGATTTGGGGAGAGTTCCATCTTTTTCAATCGCCTGGAATACCTTCAGTAGGATTGGTATCAGCTCCTCCTTAAATGTCTTGTAG
>NW_007248432.1:157785-254560 GCF_000164805.1 Carlito syrichta
CCTTTTATCATTATGTAGTGGCCTTCTGTATCTTTTTTTATTTTTAATAGCTTGAAGGGTATTTTGTCTCAAATTAAGATCACTACTCCTCCTTTCTTTTGTATTCCGTTCACCTGAAAGTTTGTTTCCCATCCTTTACTTTGAGTCTGTGGGTGTCCTTTCTAGTGAGGTGAGTCTCTTGAAGGCAATAGATTGTTGCCTGATGATATTTTATCCATTTTCCCATTCTATGTCTTTTCAGTGTTATATTTAGTCCATTCACATTTAGGCTAATAATTGAAATGCAAGAGTTGATCCCTGTCGTAAGGTTCTTACAGAGTTGTTCCTGTTTGTTCATTGTCTTTCTTTGGGTTCTGGAGTTGGCTCATGTGTGTTTTTAATCTTTTGCCTGTACTCTTGTGAAGAATGTTGTTGCTCTTTTTTCTTTTTCTTCTGTGTTCAGTACTTTCTTAAGTGTTTCTTGTAGAGGTGGTCTGGTGACAGTGTAGGTTCTTAGGGATTGGATATCTGGAAAAGATTTCAATTCTCCCTGACTAATGAAGCTGAGTTTGGCTGGTAGGTTATTCTTGGTTGAAATTGTTTATCTTTTAGAACTTTGAAGATAGGGCTCCGGGCTCTCCTAGCCTAAAGGGTTTCTGTGGATGAATCTGCTGCTATTCTAATTGGTCTTCCCTGGTAGGTAGTCTGGCCTTTTTCTCTTGCTGGCTTTAGGATTTTTCCTTTTATAGCTACTTTGTTAAGGTGAATTATTATGTGTCTGGGAGTTGGTCTTCTCATTTGTTGTCTTGCAGGGGTTCTCTGAATCTCTTGTGTTTGAATTTTTTCATCCTTGATGAGATTCATTTCTTGAATGATTTCATGAAATGTTTGTTCCAGTATGGCTTCTGTTTCTTTCTCTGCCTCAGGAAGCCCAATTACTCTTAGATTTGGTCTCTTGAAGTGATCATTCATCTCTTGCAGGTTTTGTTCTGTCTTTTTGAGCTTCTTTTCTATACTTTTGACAGTTTGGGTTGGTTCTGTGTTTTGGTCTTCGAGCTCTGAGATTCTTTCTTCTGCTTGGCTAATTCTGCTTCCCATGCTTATTAGTCTGTTATTCATTTCCATTACAGTATTCTTTACTGCTGTTATTTCTGACATTAGCTCCTTCCTATTTTCCTCTGGTCTCTCCTCAATTTTTTAAATTCTCTCCATTAATGTCTTGATATCTGGGTTTGTTGCATGTGACCAGTTATTCTGAGGTCTCTTCATTGTTTGTGTTCCAGAATCTGTTTTCTCAGTGTCTGATCTCCCAGGAATCTGTGTGAGACCTATATTCTTCTTTTGGTTTTTCTTCATTTGTGTGGTTTTTTCCCCTCCCTACTTTTTCCTTCCCTCCACATCTCCATCATCTTTAATTCTGTTATTCAGGGGTAGAGGGATTGGTTTTACTTCTGTTTGTTCAATCTCCTATTCTTTATGTATGCCCTTTTACTTCTTTCAATTCTGGAGTTGCACTGTAGGTTGGGGGTGATCCTTTTTGCAATTTTGATATTTACTTAAGGGGTGAGCTGTGATTCAAAATCTATCTGCAGGTCCTGGTATTTGCTGACAGGTATGTGGATAATCTGGAACCCACTTCCCACTGACTTGGAATCTGTCCATGCAGTGGGGCTGTAGGTTTACTCCCTGAAATAAAATGTGGTTAGCAGAGGGAAGAGAATGGAGCAGACAGTGCGTTGAAGAGAGGGGTCGGAGAGATAGAGGAGCAAGGGGGGAAACAAACGTGTGCCAACAAATAGAGAGAGAGACCTATACTGAAACAGATAAAAAACAATAGACCACAGCTATAGATGAACCAACTGCCATACAAAAAAAAAAAAAAAAACATATAGTGATGCTAACATACAAACTAACCAACCACCTTATTGGTGTGCTGTTCCTCTATACAAAGATATGGTTTACAGAGAGAAGAAAAGAGAAGAAAAGGAAGAGGAAAAAAAAGGAATAATACAGTAGTAATAGAATTAAGTCATTAAACTAACAGAATCAATGAAGCACACTCTGAGACTTTTTGTTTAAGTCCAATGTCCTTTCAGTTCTGATTTCTAGCTTTCTTTTCAAGCTGATAAATTAGTTTGCAGTTAGGGTCAGTTGCCCCTGGTCTGCTGTGAATGACAGTTCAGATCACCCTCCACTCACCACTCTGGCCTATGTCTTTTTCAAGCTTGTTTCTCCCGTTTCAGTATTGTTACCTTGAATCATCAGCAGGTAGTGCTATCTCAGTTGCTCGCCCCAGAGGGGGTGGGGCCGGACAGGAACTGGCAGAGACTGGAGATGGATGCCTGCCTCAGGGCACACGGCAGGAGACTCAATGCAGGCAGGACATCTTGGTCGCAGGAGAGGTGACAGGGATCCCAGCAGATCTTCCCTGAAGGGGCTTTAAGGACTGAAGTCGTGGATCATCTCTGGCCGGGTGGTGTGATGTGCTACTGGCCTCGGCGGTGGCAGCATCTGCACTACAGTGGCTGTCCAGTCTGCTGCGATGCCCCAGCAGTAGCAATGGCCGAGCTCTGTAGGAAGAGCTGGCTGTGATGTTGGGGTCCGCAGCCCCTGGGTGAGAGCCAGAGACCCACTGCAGTTCTCCTTTGCAGAAGGTTTCACAGACCAGGTTGCCCCATCACCATCTTGCTGGAAGTCCCGATAAATCTTTTTTTAAGCAGTAGATCTCAACCGTGAGCTTAAAATATTCAGTAAACCATGTTGTGAACAGGTGTGGTGTCATTCAGGCTTTGTTGTTCCATTTATAGAACACAGGCAGAGTAGATTTAGTTTAATCCTTAAGGACTCTAGGATTTTCCAAATAGTCAATGAGCTTTGGCTTCAATTTAAATTCACTCACTGCCTTAACCCCTAACAAGAGATTCAGCCTGTCCTTTGAAGTGGACATTGACTTCTCCTCTTTAGCTATGAAAGCCCTAGATGGCATCTTCTTCATAGAAGGCTGTTTCATCTATATTGAAAAATCTGTTGCTTAGCGCAGCCACCTTCATCCATGATCTCAGCTAGACCTTCTGAAGAACTTGTTGTGGCTCCTACATCAGCACTTGCTGCTTCACTTGCACTTTTATATTATGAAGACAGCTTCTTTCCTTACACCTCATGAACCAACAAGAACCGAAGAGAGTTAGGGTCTTGCTCTGGATAGGGCTTTGGCTTAAGGGAATGTTCTGACTGGTTTAATCTTCTACCCAGACCATTCACACTTTCTCCATGTCAGGAATAAGGTTGACACTTTATCATTCATGTGTTTACTGGAGTAGCACTTTTAATTTCCTTCATGAACTTCTTGGCATTTACACCTTAGCTAATTGTTTGGTACAAGAACCCTAGCTTTTAGCCTGTCTTGGCTTTCAACATGCCTTCCTCACTAAGCTTAATCATTTCTAGCTTCTGAATTAAAGTAAGAGATGTGCAGCTCTTCCTTTCACTTGAACACTTAGAGGCCATTGTAGGGTTACTCATTGGCCTAATGTCAATATTGTTGCATCTCAGGGAATAAGGAGGCCTGAGGAGAGCCCATCAGTGGAGTGGTCAGAGCACACATGACGATGATCAATTAAATTCTTTGTCTTACATGAGCATCATTCGTGGTGCCCAAAACAATCATAATGATGTCATCAAAGATCACTAATCACAGATCACCCACCCATAACAGGTAGACTAATAATAATAAAGGTTTAAGTACTGTGAGAATTACCAGATTGTGACAGAGACACCCAGGGAGCCCATGCAGTAGGAAAAACGGTGCCCATAGACTTCCTCGATACAGGATTGCCACAAATCTTTAATGTGTAAAAAACTCTATGTCTGCAAATCTCAATAAAGCACAGCATGATAAAATAAAGTATGCATATACATGCAAATATATACACACATACACATATAGTGGAATGATTAAAACTAGCTAATTAACACATGCATTCCTTCATGTAATAATCATTTTCATGGTGAGAACACTTAACATCCCCTGTCTTTGTGTAAAAGTAAAGTCTTAACTGAAAAGGTAATTATCTTCTTTTGTAGGAATGCATCAGAAAAGAATAAAGACTCAGAGCATTACATTGTTTTTTGTACTAAGGAACCCATGCAAACTTGGAATTCTACCTGCTTGTTAGAATGACAGTAATGTAGCACTAATTTGAAATTCTTAATTGAGTAATTCAATTAGACTGATTTTTTTTCTTTTTCTTTTTTGAGAGACAAGGTCTTGCTTCGTCACCCAGGTTGGAATGCAGTGCTGGGATTGTAACTCACTACAGACTCAAACCCTCAAGGAATCCTCCCATCTCAGCCTCCCGAGGGGCTGGGAACTACAGGCACATACCACCACACCTGGTCTAGACTGATTTATAAAGTGAACTCTTGGAAAATGTCTGTTCATGCCATTTGCAAAATTTTCACTGAGATTATTTGTGGTTTGGGGGGGGGATATTTTCTTTTGTGGCTATTAGTCCTTTTTTTTGGATGCATGATTTACAAATATTTTCTCCCATTCTGTAGGTTTTCTGTTTACTTTGTTGATAGTTTCCTTTTTTTTGAGTTAGAGTTTACTCCATTACCCAGGCTGGAATGCAATGGCATGCTCATGGCCACCCCAGTGTTGACCTCCTGGGCTCAGGTGATCCTTCTGCCTCAGCCTTCTAAGTGGTCAGAGCTACAGGTACACGCTACCACATCTGGCTAATTTTAAAATTTATTGTAGAGATGAGGTCTTGTCAAGTTGCCCAGGCTGTTCCTGAACCCGTGGACTCAGGTAATTCCCTCATCTAACCTTCCCAAAGTGCTAGAATTACAGGCTTGAGCCACCATGCCTGGTCAATAGTTTCTTTTTGTTGTGCAGAAGCTCTTTAGTTTAATTAGGTCCCAGCTGTCAATTTCTGGTTTTGCAGCATTTGCTTTTGAGGACTTATTCATAAATTGCTGCCTAAGTTAATGTCCAGACGAATGTTTTCTACTAGAATTTTTCTAGTTTGAGGTCTTATATTTAAGTCTTTCATTCATCTTGAGTTAATTTTTGTGTCCAGTGATACAAAGGGGTACAGCTTCATTCTTCTGCATATGGCTAGCCAGTTTTCCTGGCACCATTTATTGAATAGGGCATCCTTTCCCCCAGTGTTTGCTTTTTGTCAACTTTATCAGAGATGAGTTGGTTGTAGGTCAGCCGCTATATTTCTGGGTTTTCTATTCTGTTCCATTGGTCTATGTGTTTATGTTGTTTTGGTAGCCAATAAACATATGAAAAAATATTCAATATCACTGATCATAAGAAAATGCAAATCAAAGCCAAATTGAGATACCAGTTCATATCAGTTAGAATGGCAATCATTAAAAAGACAAAAAAACTTAGATGTTGCAGAGAAAACAGAACATTCTTACATTGTTGGTGGGAATGTAAACTAGTTCAGCCCTGTTGAAGGCAGTTTGGAGAGTTCACAAAGAACTAAAAATAAAATTACCATTCAATCCAGCAATCCTATTAGTGGGTTTGTACCCAAAGGAACAGAAATCACTTTTTCCAAAAAGACACCTGCACTCGCATGTTTATCACAGCAATATTCACAATAGCAAAGACATGGAACCAAACTAAGTACCCTTCAACTGTGGATTGAATAAAGAAAATGTGGTCCATATATACCACGGAATACTATGCAGTCACAAAAAAGAACAGAATTATGTCTTTTGCTGCAACTTAAATGTAGCTGGAGACCATTATTCTAAGTGAATTAACACAGAAACAGAAAACCAAATACTGCATGTTCTCACTTATAACATGCTAAGTGAGCTAAACAGTGAGCACCCATGGACCTAAGGATGGGAACAACAGATACTGGGGTTTGCTTTGACTTTGACAAATTCTTAGAATAAAATTCGTGTTCTACATTTCTATTTGTATCAGTCATAGAATTTGTGTTTGTCAAAGCAGTCTATTTTTTTTCAAAGAGAGGAGAAAACTGCTATTTATTTATTTTTTGAGGAGGGTTACTTTTATCCCACTGTTGAGATGAGAAAAGGTGAAAATGATATTGCATTTGGAAGATAGTCTATATCTTCCAATTCACGAAAGAAAGAAATGGGGAATTGGTTCGTATTACCTAGGACCTGCAAGCAAAGCCAACCCACAAAGAAGTATCAGACAAGTAGCCTAGTACCCAAGGAGACGATGATTGCCAAGGAAGACAGCAGAGAAAGGGAACTAGGAATACTGCAAAGGAGGGATGAGGGATGCCGTTTTCGAAAAGGTGGTATCTTTGGGAAGATGTCGTGAGGTGAATGAAATAGCTAGGGCAAAGACCCTGGGAGCAGAAAGACATGACTGTTGTGCTTGAAGGACGGCAAGGAGGCCAGGGATGCTGGGCTGGCAGGGGGAAAGGAAATGCATTCGCACGTGCTGCCAGGGAGGGGAAACAGTCAGTCCTGGAGCATCCTGTAGGCCATGTGACAGACAGTGGCTTTCACTCTTACAATGGCTGGGTACCACCAAGGGCTTTTGGGCAGAATGGTGACTTCATCTGACCTAGTGTCTTTTTCTTTTGTTATATTTTATTTTAAAGATGTGGGGTACAATTCAGGATTAGGTATATAAGTGGACACCATACAGGTAAAGTTTGGGCTTCCCTTTGGTCCCCACTTTGCCTGGCTTGAGGTCAGGTACCCTTATTGATGTTGTGTTCTCCCTCCTTCCCCACTGTGGCGGTATCCCTCTACTGCCAATCCCTTTCTTTTAGTATTACGGCAAATGTTCAGGGTCCACTTATGAGTGAGAACATGTGGTACTCAGATCTTTGTTTCTGTGATAGTTCAGAGTATGCTAGACTCAAAATCCATCTGAGTTGCTGTGAAGTCCATATGTTTGCTCTTCTTTATATGGCTGCTTGATATTCCATCGTGTATACATACCACATTTTTTAAATCCAGTCCAGTTTCAATAGGCAACATGGTTGGTTACATATTTTTGCTATTGTGAATAGTACTGCAAAAAACATGTGTGTGCAGGTATCTTTTTTGTAGAATGCTTTGAGTTCCTCTGGGTATATTCCCAGTAGAGGGATTGCTGGGTCATATAGAAGGTCAATGTTTACTCCTTTTAGAAATCGCCACATTGTTTTCCAAAGAGGTTGCACTAGCATTCCCACAAGCAGTGTAGAAGCTTCCTTTTTCTCTGCATCCTTGCCAGCATCTGTTGTTGTTTTATTAATGATGACCATTCTTACTGGGGTTAGGTGGTATCTCAGTGTGGTTTTGATTTGCATTTCTCTGATGGTTAGTGAGGTTGAGCACTTTTTCGTATGTCTGTTGGGTGCTTGTATGTCTTCTTTTGAGAAGTGTCTATTCATGTCTTTTGCCAACCTAGGATTTTTAACAGTCACGCAACTGCTGTGGTGTAAATAGGTTGAAGTTCTGTGGGACAAGAGCGTATAGGAATTAAAAGTTGAGTCTGCATTAAAGCATTGAAAGGATTAAACAAGACTACATTCAGTAGAGTAGGGTTACCTGCTGTTATTCATCACTGGGAAGAAAGAGTGACCGAAAGTCTAGGTTGAAAAGGAAGGGTGGGGTGCATTGTGGGCAAACTTTGCTTATTTCATAATTTACGAGGGCAAGTACAGTTTGAATTATCTAATGATTAGATTAGATCATACTTGGAACAAGGACAAATCACTTGGAACAAGAATGGAGGACCCTTTACCTCTTAAGTTCAGTATTTCCTGTTGGGTTCTAAGGTCAGATTTAGAAAGCGGGAGGGTGTGCAGGTGTCTTTTTTTGTAGAATGATTTATGTTCCTCTGGGAATATTCCTAGAACGAGGATCCCTGGATCATATGGAAAGTCAATTTCTAGTTTTTGTAGAAATGGTCATACTATTTTCCATAGAGGTTGAGCTAGCCTTCACTCCAATGTAGAAATGTTCCCTTTTCTCTGCATCCATGCCAGAATCTGTTTTTTTTGTTTGTTTGTTTGTTTGTTTTTTAAGTTGGAGTCTCACTCTGTTGCCCAGTCTGGAGTGCAGTGGCATGCTCATGGCCACTGCAGCCTCTACCTGCTGGGCTCAGGTGGTCCTTCCACCTCAGCCTCCCAATGGCCATCCATACTGGAGCTAGGTGGTATCTCAGTGTGGTTTTGATTTCCATTTCTCTGATGTTCAGTAAGGCTGAACATTTTTTCACATATCTGTTGGCTGCTCATATGTCTTTTTTTGAGAAGTGTCTATTCATGTCCTTTGCCCATTTTGAAAAAACTTTTAATTGTTTTGTTTTGAAGATGTGGGGTACAATTCAGGGTTAGGTATATAAATGTTCATTAAGCAGGTACCCCCGTTGATGAAGTGTATTCCCACCACCAAGCAGATTCAGGGTTTTGTTTTGTTTTGTTTTTTTGGCTCATTTGAGACTACTTATGTACCTAATCCTGACTTGTACTCCACTTCTCCATAATAAAATAAAGTTTAAAAAAAAGTGGGAAGGTGAAGAAAAGCCAGGCATTGACTGAAATATGAGGACCTTTATTTCCTCATAAAATGTGGGCATAAGTGTCGGGTCAGGTGTTTCTGTGTTATAACATTGCATTCATTGATTGAAAGAGTTTCTTCTCTTTGAAGAGCAGACACTGTCGATATTTGGTCAGGCAACAAAGTGAAGATGTGAGTGTCTAAGTAGAGACAGACATGCAGCAAGTATTCATAGATGACAGAGGAACCGCCGGTACCCTGATTAGCCCCAGACCTCGGGTCCGTGGGCAGCAGTATTTGAGTTAGACTTTGAAGGAAGGATGACTTGTGAAAGTGGCTGTGTAGAGTGGGAGGGACAGGTCACTCCATATGATGGGACAGTCACAGGAAAAGAACCAGAGGGGGGAACTGGGCAGCCTACGTGAAGGGTGACTAGGCACCATGCCGGGGCTGTGGAAAGTGTGGTTGGACAGAAGCCTGGAAACCAACTACAGTTAGGAGTGGAGGGTGTTCAGAGAGGTCCCACATTTGTTTTCACTGCTAGACTTTTGGATTAAAGAAGCACCAGGGAACACTTTCTGGCCTTAGAGTCTAAGCTTTACTTAGTGGACATTGTCTGAGGGTCAAGCCCACCATAACTGACAGCAATGAACCCTCAATAACAATAAAAGAGGTAGAAGAGCTGTGACGTGAGTTTGAGAGGCAGTGTGTCAGGAAGCAGTGTGGGAAGGGTGTCATGACAACCTGGAGGTTTGGAAAGCACATTCTTGTTTTTGCTTATTTACAATTTTCAAAAGATTTTCTCAGGTTTCCACTTATTCTGAAACTCAACATTTGAAATGCAAAGTGCTTAGGGACAGAGAACAAAGGTTGATAAATCCTTTCACTGTCAACATTCACGAAAATGATCTGCTTGGGACTGAATAAGAAATAAATTCCCTGTGGATATCTTTCAGTTTAAAAAATGTTTTCTAAAATTCTGTTAAAAAAATTTTTTTTTCAACTAAAGAGTGGTTTCTGAAATATTTATGAGGTCAGGTATTACTAATGCCAATACACTCTGCTACAACGTTAACTTGTTGCTTTCCTACTGACACCAAGTCCAACGAACACCCCGGAGGGGTTCAGTGAGTATCTGCTATGCTGTCATTTAAAGACAAGACCTAAATATATGGCTTCTCCATAATCTTTCACGGAGTAAAAGCAAAACCTGACCATTGAATGAAAAACACACGTTCTGTGACTGAGTTTGCTGCTTTCAGGCCTATATTTCCAGGATCCAGTATTTAGACAGCCTTCAACAAATACTTGGATAGATGAATGACTGAAAAGATGAATGAATGAACAAACTCCCTGTTAATGGACTCTCTCTACCTCGGTCTGACTGGAGAGTTTATTTAGAACGTCAGTTTATATTTGCTTCCTTCTGACCACAGGGCTTTCCTAACATCTTTTCCTCCTTTTCTTCTCCTGTGTTCAAGTTTTCTGGAATGCATGGTCTCATGGGCAGAGTGGTGTCTCCTCACGTCCCTTGCACCTCATGGTCACATGGGAAAACTGACCACTTTTCTAGCATTTTCAAAGTAGGAGGTCTGCCTTCCCAGCAGGTGTGAATTAAATTTTTAAAAGTTTTTAGCATTTACTAGAAAGAGCTAAATCAGTTCAAAATGATTATTAGTATGTCAGACACACCTAAAACATGAGAATTCTTGCTCCTAGAAATATTTAAGTGCTTCTAGGATCTTCCTTTTCTCCTCTTCTTCCTCCTTCTTCCCTCTCTTCTTCTCCTCCTTCCCCCACAACCTCTCCTTCTTATTTATTCAATGAACTACCAATACACAGCCTGTCTCCTGTCATCAATCTGGTAGCTTTAATTTTATTTTTTTATATTAATTTTTTTTTGAGACAAGTTCTCGCTATGTTACCCAGGCTGGTCTTGAACTCCTGGGTTCAAGCAATCCTCCTACCCAAAGTGCTGGGATTACAGGCATGAGCCATCACACCCGACCAAGCTTTAATTTTAGAATATGAATATTTCCCTCCAAAACACTTGTCTGAATGGAGAGAAACATATCTCTTAACAATGGGGCTTTCTCAAATTTAATCAGGACACCATACCATTTCAGCGATTACTTCTGCATATTAACATGATGTGATATGTCATGCTACGAGCAGCTTGTGAATTTTATTTTCCCAAGTTAAGTGACTGACTGGCTCTTTGGGAGCCATTTCTTATCACATTATTTTTCATGTCCGGGAAAACCATGACTCAGTAGCCTTTTGGGCATCATCCTGCCAAACAACATAAGAGTGGTGAGGAATGACCTGGTCATTTTTTTAGCATTTGTTTTTCCCCTTTATGTCATCTTCAGTAGTTCCCTAGAAACAGGAGAGCTGTAAGTTATATTCTGTCTTCAGTTTCTTACCTTCTTTTCCCTGAAATCTTCTCTCGTAGGCCTTCTCTTCTAGGACATTCTCATGCTTGTCCTCTTTCTCTCCCTCCCTGTCTCCCTCCTGTCACCCACCATTGAACATCTTATCTGCTGGGTGGAGAAGAGAAGGTTCACATCCATATTTGTAACGTGACTTGTGGAGGAAAGAAAGGAACAAAGATGGTCAACTGTCAATCCAACCCATTGCCTAACTCCAGAGTGGATTTCATGCAAAACTAGAAAAGGAGGTGTCCTGTGGAATGTGACCAGAGAGCCGTGGAGAACCTTCTTCCTGCCCAGGTGTCGTTGCCTCCATGAAGCTTCTGTCATGGGGTGGCTACAATTCAATGGTGTCACTTCTGGGTGCTTCAGGGATATAAGACCTATTGTGACTGCCCTCTCGCACCATATAGTCCAAGAATGGAGATTGATATGTTCATAAGTTTTATAATATAAGGTAGAAAAATATTCTGTTTTAGTGCTATCACAGAGATAACAGATGAAGAGCATTCACCAGGGAAACTGGGAAGGCCCCATGGAAGTATAAATATTCCCTTTTAGGAGGCAAACATCCTAGAGAAGCAATTTACCACTGCATTGCTTGCCACTAACAAGTTATCCCTCATGAATCTATCAGTTACTATCAGCTCCTTCACTTTCTAGAAGAGGAGAGCGTAATCCTCCAAGGGAGTGTTCTAAGGACAGAAGAGTCTGATGACGGGAGGAAGAAGGAAAAAGTGTTGCTGGAGGAATTGGCACAAGGAGGTAGGATTTAGAGTGGCACCGTGGAGGAAAGATCTGGGAGATCAAGGGAGTCATGTGGGTTGGAGCTGGGGCAAAAGACTGAAGGCAGGAGATGCAAGATAGTGGGGAGAAGAGGATGTGAGCAGAAATAGGCATACTGGATTTGTGGAGGTTATGACTTCACAAGCTGAGTGACCATGTGCTGGGTAGCCACGTGTGGAGCTGCTTCTTCTGGGAGAAGAACAAATGAAATTATTTATGGCTCCTCATGCACCCTGCAGGAAGCAGACTCCCATCAGCAATGCTCAAGACGCTTTCAGGCTGAGTATTATTCTCAAGAGTCATATGGTGCCCTTAATAACCTTTGGAGTCATTTCTTTTCAATGCCTTGATAGTCCTTTGGTCTTTAAACTAATTAGTGGTATTTGAACAGATGGGAAAAGATTTTCTCATAGGTAATATTCTACCTGCTTTTAAAATATAAGATCTGTAAAATCCAAGTGGGGCTGGCAAATTGGTCATGTCGTAGAGGGAACTATTATTGATTTTGTTGAGACAGCATCTCAAGTCGGGTGAACTTTTGGTCTTATTGAGTGGTGAGTTTCCTGAAGTCTTACCAAAAAATGAGAATTTTTAAATTTTATGTTTTTAGTTTCTCTCTTTCTCTAGTTCATTTGCACATGTTTACACAAAAATACACATGAACATTTTAATTCTTCTGTTATTTTTGACTGGGTATGAACTAATTAATACTTGAGTCACCAATGGCAAAGTTATGTTAAAACTTAAAATCATCTTTTATGTCTAATAACTCATCTTGGACCAGTTTCTATTAATATGGATTCGAGAGAACATGAACATGTTGATAATATCTTGGAATGTAATAAGTTATGCCCTGGGAAGTCATTTAAGTCTATATTTAGACCAACATTTTGAAAAGTGTGGAGGAGAGGAAATCACTATGGGAAGGGGAGAGAACTTTTTTCTTTTTCAAAAGCATGTGGGTTGATGTATTTTTATCTTTTTTTGTCTATGACAGTACAGGCTTGGTGAATGTCAATGAAAGAAACAACATATCACATACTCCTATTGTTACTGAAAATGATGGACAGAAGATTTATTTTTGTGAAGTCAAGGACATAAATAAATATGTTGAAGGGGATTCACCACAGTAAGATCTAGAAGTTATGTAAGAACACATATCACTGTTTAATATAATTATTTGCAATAATTGTTACAGCTAGTATTTCATGTCTGTCACCACACATGTGCAAGACATAGTGTTGTGTATTATAGGAAGCATTGCCATTCTTTCTGGACATTCAGTATTTTGAGCACCCCTTCTATATTTGGTGAATTCCAGTTCCACTGAGCCTCTAATAATTTTTCCATTTCCATCTTCCATTTCATTAGAGTTCAAGAATTTGACCATTTGACTTAGGCTCTGCCAGTTGGAAGTTAGTGATGAAAGAAATGGGTACCAAGCCAAATTCATTCTGGCTTGCTTGGCAGTAGGTATTGCTGCCTCTGGCATTTCTGGGGCAGTGGTAGTAGAAGTTTTAGTGGTGATACCCAGTGCCCAGTGTGGGTACTTTTGCTTGATAGGAATAGAAGTGGAACCTTCACATGAATGGGGAAGCATGATGTGGTGGTTAAGGGTGTTGGACTTTGGAACCAAAAGTCTATCTGAGTTTGAATCTCAGATTGATCACTTTCTAGGTGCATTGATCTTGGGCCAATGACTTAATCTCTCTATGCATCAGTGTCATTATGTATAAATTTGAAATAATAATAGTAACTAATACCTTGTAAAGATCAAATCCGTTAATATTTGTAACATGCTTAGGATGGTCACTGACTCATAGTAAATGCTCCAGCAACAGTAGAAAGTTCATCCAAGTAAGTAAATTTTAAAGAATCAATGAAAGAGAATAAAATTTACTTGTGTTTACACCCCTGAAACTAGCCTACTGTATGTACTAGTTGTATCCACAGTTCCTAAACTGTGTGCCAAGGCACCCTGAGCCCCAAAGGTGTGGAGGGAGATTTTAAATTTGGTGGTGGAGGGAGACAGTGATGCTCGACATCTTTTAGACACTGTGAGAACTACTACCTCTAAGTAGTTCAGAGTTTCATTCACTCATGCTATATTTTTTGATAATGTTGTATCTTTGTAAAATGAGACTGTTAGCGGTTGCTGTGATAAAAATGTTAAGTACCATGTGAAAAATCAATGTGGAATAGGAAATGAGAGTGACGTTTTCTAAACTGATTCCAAGGTTTGAGAAGTTGAGCAGTACCCTGCAGATGCACACATCCCATTAGTAAATGCTTTTGTTTATTCAAGAATAAAATAAAACTTTTTTTTTCCTTTCAATAAAGTGCATTGTTTTTAAAACAGCTCCTAACTTGTTAGGACTTAAATACTTTTTAAAAAATTATTATTTTTATTTTAAAGATGTGGGTTACAATTCAGGGTTAGGTACATAAATGGTCATAATGCAGGAAAAATTTGGGTACCCTTATTGATGTTATGTGCCGCCCTCCCGGCAGTGTCCTCTACTGCCAATCTCTTTCTTACAGTATTATGAAAAATGTTCAGGGTCCGTTTATGAGTGAGAACATGTGGTGCTCAGTTCTTTGTTTCTATGATAGATCACTGAGTATTACAGACTCTAAATCCATCCAAGTTGCTGTGAAGTTCATAATTTTGTTCTCTTTTTTGTGACTGCTTAATATTCCATTGTATATATGTACCACATTTTTTTATCCAGTCCAGTTTCGAGGGGCAGTACAATTGGCTCCATGTTTTTGCTATTGTGAATAGTGCTGCAATAAACATGTGTGTGCAAATATCTTTTTCATAGAGTGATTTAAGTTCCTCTGGGTATATTTCCAGAAGGGGGATTGTGGTGTCACATGGAAAGTCAACGTTTAGATCTTTTAGGAATTGCCACACTGTTTTCTACAGAGGCTGTACTAGTTTACATTCTCACCAACAGTATAGAAACATTCCCTTTTCTCCACATCCTCTCCAGCTTCTGTTGTTTTTGGAGTTATTGATAATGGTCGTCCTGAATGGAGTATAAATACTGATTAACTACTTAATCAACAGAATTGTTAGGCATTTTTTGGTTTGAGGAAATTACATACAAATTCCTGTGGCGTCAAGTAGGTTTGGGAACTTCTGAGTTACACACACTTTCAGCAACTGGCAGATTGACACCCTGATCCATGGAGCTGGGTAGACATTAAGGGACAAATAGAGATCATTCAAGTTCTTGCTTTCTACAAAAATAGAAAACCAAAAGCAAGAATGCATCTCTAAAAGAATTGCAGAAGTTGTTGCTACCATAATGACTTGGAAGACAGAGAATACCAATGCCCATAATATCCCAATTTATCTCACTTATTTGGCCTGTATAGGAGGCTAGTCAGTCATGAAGAAAGATAGTTTGAGTTCTTAGAGGATTTCTGTCTACTTCTGTGGGTTTCTATGAACACGGCAACCTCAGGATCATACAAGTTAAATTTCCAGCTAGAAGATTTTTAGCCAACACAAGTAGCATAAATTTGAACAAAGATCCATGTAAGGTGTGGCTGGCTTCATATTATACATTTCCAGAAAGTTTATTTTTCTTCCTCCCAGTGCCACTGTTGAGACCGGAATGTTTCTTTGTGCTAAATTGGTTGTTGTCAACATGGCATAGCTATAACCAATCCCTTCTAAATTGTGGGCTGAAGTTGAACAATAAAAATAATTTAGAAAATATTTAGATGAGAAGATAACACGGAAGCTATTGTTAGAAGATTGTGAGATGATTAGACGCTGCAACTTGATCAGTTGCATTGGCTTCCATAGTTGAAGCCAATGATGAAGAGTCCTCATAGCTCTCCATACATCACAGCTGTGAGAAGGTCACAAACATCTTCCCTGAGTGCTGGCATCCCAGTGGTTGTGGACTTCATGAGTTCCTGCCTCTGGAAATTCCCACCCTGCAGGGGTTTCTGTGTTGGTGACTGGAGGCATGAGGATTCTTGGCCTTCCTTGGCTTCTCTGGCTTTTCTATCAATGCTAGTATTCTAGGCTGGAGTGATTAGTAACTGTTCCTCTAACCTCAGTTCCTCCTTCTAGACCTTCAGCTTTCTGACACCCCTGGCATTCCACAATTCCTATCTTTAAACGTGTTATTTCAGTACTGCTGATACTGGCTCTGCCCCACTGGCAAACAGAATTTCACAGGAATCTGGAATGGGCTTTCTAACCTGAGTAGGTGTGAATGGATCAATGAGCCCATTGTCAGTGATAGATGAAAGTCTAGTAGCCCATGACATGCAGTGGCCAACGTAAATGATCACTTGTGGTCACCTGGAGTCAAATGTTGATAGAAGATTAGGGTGACAAGGTGGTTGCTGCAATTGAGAGCTGTAGCAGGAATAACAGGTATAAGATTTGTGGGTGATCACTGGGTTTGGTGGCTCAGCCTGTAATCCCAGCGCTTTGGGAGGCCAAGGTTAGTGGATTGTGTGAGCCCGCAGGTTTGAGACCCGCCTGGGCCACTTGGTGAGACCTCATCTCTACAATAAATAAAAGATTAGCTGGGTGTGGTAGTGTATGCCTGTAGTTCCAGCTACTTGGGAGACTGAGGTGGAAGGATCGCCGGATCCCAGCAGGTTGAGGCTGCGGTGGCCAGAGCATGCCACTGCATTCCAGTCTGGGTGACAGACTGGGTGCATTCCAGTCTGAGTGAGACTCCAACTCAAAAAAAAAAGAAGTTTTGTGGGTGAGATGATTGCTTCTAAGTGTGTTGTAGAGCTTAGATACAGAAAACAATGAGAGTGGGCTCATGTTCGCAGGTCAGAGCTTAGGTAAGGAACAAGAAAGCTTTCATCACTGTCTTAAAAGAAGCATTTATCCCAGGTACCACAGGACCTGGATCATGCAGGTGGCTGAATTACCACACAACTGAACGCACAGTCTCACAAGGTTCCGCATTTTAAAGTGGGTATGTTATTTAGAAGAGAGTAGGGCCCTGAGGAGCAAGAAGTGGACATCCAGGCATATTTCCAATGCCTCTGAGCTCCCTTCACAGTAGAAACATCCTTTCTCTGAGGAAACTAGCTTTCCCGTATTTGATGAGTACATAATAAATTCTCCCAAGGTCTTACAGGACAATGCTGATCCTTCTCAACTCTTCTTCTGTCTCTTACAGTTTCTAGACCTATAACAGAACTCAAATACGATTTCCAAAGAGGTGGGTTCAAAACACAATCAGAGAAATGCACCATGAACACCAGAAATTGTAATATTTTGCCAGTTTATATGGGTAGAAATGTCAGGAATATGTATGGAAATAAGTCTCAACTGTGTTAGATGAAGCAGAAAGAATATTTTGTTGGATTCGACTGAATTTATGAATGTGAGTTGCCAACCAGAGATTCTGGCTTCATGGAGTTAACTCAAGCAGCTAAGGGTGACTCTAACAGTTTGCTTAGTTACATGACTGAACTCTGGACCCTGAAATTTATACATTAAATGAAGATGAGACTCTAGAATGACCTTGGTGTTTATAGAACAAGGTATGGAAAAACTTAGCATGATGAGAATTTGAGGTGAACTTACTAGAGTGTGCAGTGTTCAGATATGCCATTTGCTTCCCACATGGACCCTGGGAATATACCCTTCACTAAGGATTTGAAAAATACATCAATGTGGGGAAAACCAAGATCCTTGAAAGGCTTTGTAATGACAGTTATCTGCATTGTGGTCCACCAGTCAGGATAGGGTCTTGTAGAAATCAGATGACTAATAGGGTTTTGGCTTGAGTCCATCTCAGTGAGTCCACCTCTTCATTATTTTCCCAGTCACAGAATGTAGAGTTGGGATAGACATAATCAATAGATAGCAGAATCCCTTTATTGGTTAACTGACCTGTGGCATGAGGGCTATCACTGTAGGAAAGACCAACTGGAAGCCCCTAGAATTGCGTCTTCATACCATAATATGAGGGAGCCCCCCAAAAATAGAATTTATAAAAAATTGGATATTTATTCTTATATGTTTAAACTTCAGTCACCTTTAAAGTACTCTCCGTTTGATGCAATACATCTATCAGAAACACTTTTTTCACTGCTCAAAGCCATTTTTGAACTCGTCAGTTCTGATGCCTTTTAGTGCTTCTGCCGTTTTTTGTTTCACCTCTTCCACTTCAGCAAAAAGTTTCCTTTTGAGGATATTTTTCATCTGGTGAAACATAAAAAAAGTCACTCAGGGTGAGATCAGGTAAATAGGGAGAGTAGGGCACAGAGTCATCGCATTTTTGGTCAAAAACTGCTAAACTCTTAGCTTGGTGTGGTGGTGTGGGCAGGTACATTGTCATGACAGAAGAACCAATCACCTGTTTGCCACAACTTGGGGCATTTCTTTTGCAAACTGTGATACAATCTTCTCAAAAGTTCCAGATAAAAAACTTTGGTTGACCATTTTATCTGGAGGAACAAATTCCGAGTGTACTACAAGGGGCCTGCCCTCCAAAAGATAATTCTGTGTTCTTGGCATCTCCCCTTGTAGTTAACTGAAGCAATTTCACATTTCTGAAAGGACTCTAGATATGAGTGCTCTCATCAACAACTTGTAACTATTCAAGCAATTATCCCACCACATTCTCATGAAGTTCACATATGTGGCCTGTGGGGACAGATGAACTTGAACGTGTGTAGATTATTATACATCTAATAAGGTAATGACTTCAGTGCAGCTATCCCCTGTGAGGTTTCTTAACTTGGAGAAGACCAACACTGCTCCCAGATCTTCCTGCTAGTGCACTAACAGGGAAACTAGGTGTTATATTATAGCAGGGACATTTGATTTGGATTGTTTGAGGCTGGAATTCAATGAAGGCACAGAGGAAAGGACAGAGGATACACAAAGGATACTGGCCTACTATCGGGGGAGTGAGGGCCCATTAGAAGCCCAAAGGTCACCCACGGATGCTCTGGAGAACCTGGCAGTACTTCCATTCACCATGGCAAATGTCAACGGAAGCCTTCAGCAGCCTCATCCCAGCAGATGGTTCCATACACCCAGATCCCTCAGGAAAGAAGCTTCGTGTCACCTCATCAGGTAAAGATAACAGCCAGCTGCATCACTGGCTTTAAGACAAAAATATGCACTGTGATTTGTAAAAGAAAAATCATCAATATCAACTATATCTTGGTGACTGGAAGAACAATGAACTGATGTAACAAATACATGTACCTTTATTTTATTTTATTATAGAGATGTGGGGTTTGACTACATAAGTAGGCTGCATGCAGGTGAAGTTTGGGCTTCTAATGGGCTCTCACTCCCCTGGTAGTGGTCAGTATTCTTTGTGTTGTCTTGTCAAATACATGTACTTAAATATTGTAACTTATTTTCCTCTTTTTCCCTGTAATTTGCATCCTTCCAGTTTCACTGTGACTAAGCGAACATTTGTGATCCCGTCTGTGCCCAGTTGGACATTCTCCTGCCAGTCTTTGAAGCCGACTCAGTGTAAGAAACAGGTAGCATGAAAAATCCATTCTGACTTGGTTAACAGACAACATATCCAGCTTCCAGAAGTCACAGCGGCAGAGGTTGTAATGGCATCATCCTGTGCCCAGTGACACTGATGCTGTGAATGCAGAGCACTGTGTCCATGCCAAGTGGAGACCAGCAATCACTGTGTCCATGCCAGGTGGAGACCGCTCTCGGCTGTACTAAGCCTGATTTTGAGTGCAGGTCCTATGTGGCTCTAAATTTGTTGCTCTGGTTTTCCTGTAGCTCGTTAAAAACATCTGATAAACTATTTTTCTGCTTAAACTTGTTAGAGTTGGCTAATGTTTTGTGAAGAAGAACCTTATTGTCAGATTCTCTCCAAGTAGCACTTGAATCTTTCTAACTACTGTGTGAGGTAGGTTCTACCATCTTTGTTGTGAAAGTGACAAAATGAAAATTAAATAACTTGCTTCAGATCACAATGCTTGTTAATAAGACCAAGGACTTGAACTCATGTTTAGTTTTTATAACCTATATTGATTAACTTTCACTTATAATTGATTATAGAAATATTATGTAAAGACGAACAATTGTTCAAATATAAACAATAGTGAGAATGTCAATATCTTTTTTGGTTTTTTAAAAAATTTATAAACATTTTTTATTTTTAAATTGTGGGGTACAGTTTAAGGGTTAGGTATACAAATATGTATCATTCA
Organism: Carlito syrichta; assembly: GCF_000164805.1. Taxonomy (NCBI): domain Eukaryota; kingdom Metazoa; phylum Chordata; class Mammalia; order Primates; family Tarsiidae; genus Carlito; species Carlito syrichta. The sequence goes on from NW_007248432.1 coordinate 177,684, forward strand.
GGCACCCTTGTTGATAAGAGATGTCTCCCCGTCCCCAGACAGATATTGACTATCCTTAATCCCACCTCTCTTCCCCTCCCCACCCCCCCATAGTTTCCTGCCATTATCAATCCTTTTCTTATAGTATTATGATAGATGTTCAAGGTCCACTATATGAGTGAGAACATGTGATACTCATCTTTGATTCTATGAGAGATCACTCAGTATTATAGACTCTAGTTCCATCCAGGTTGCTACGAAATTCATGATTTTGTTCCTTTTTTGGCTGTGTAGTATTCCATCATGTATATGTACCACATTTTTAAAATCCAGTCCTCTTTTGATGGACAGCATGGTTGCTTCCAGGTTCTTGCTATTGTGAACAATGCTGTGATAAACATATGTGTGCAGGTATCTTTTTGATAGAGTGATTTGAGTTTTTCAGGGTATATTCCCAGTAGGGGGATTGTGGGGTCATATGGGAGGTTAGAGCTTTTAGGAATCGCCACACTGCTTTCCACAGAGGTTTCACTAGTTGACACTCCCACCAACAGTGTAGCAGTGCTCCCTTTTTACCACATCCTCTCCAGCATCTGTTATTTTTTGAGTTATTGATAATTGCCATTCTGACTGGAGTTAGATGGTATCTCAGTGTAGTTTTAATTTGCATCTCCTTGATGATTAGTGAGATTGAACATTTCTTCATGAGTCTCTTGGCCGCTTGGATGTCTTCTTTTGTGAAGTGTCTGTTCATATCTTTTGCCCACTTTATAATGGGGGTGTTTGTCTTTTTCTTTTCAGCACATTTGCGTTCCTTGTAGATCCAAGATGTTAGGCCTTTGTCAGATATGGAGTTGGAAAATACTTTTTCCCAGTCTGTAGGCTGTCTCCCTGCTCTCTTGATGGTTTCTTTGGCTTCAATATCTTAATAACAGTTTGGAGTTTTCTAGTTATTATTACTTACTGAATCTCTGCGTTGTAAGTCATAAAAGAGAATTCTTTAAAAAATTTTTATTTTAAATATGTGGGGTACAATTCAGGATTAGGTATATAAAAGTTCATTATGTAGGTTCCCTTGTTGATGAGGTGTGCACCCTCCTCCCCTGGTAGTTTCCCACTACTGTCAATCCCTATTTTATAGTATTATGATAATTGTTCAAGGTCCGCTTGTGAGTGCAAACATGTGATACTCAGTCTTTGTTTCTGTGATAGATCACTCAGTATTATAGACTCTAAGTCCATCCAGGTTGCTGTGAAGTTCATAATTTTGTCTTTCTTTATGGCTGCATAATATTCCATTGTGTATATGTACCACATTTTTTAAATCCAGTCCTCTTTCAATGGGCAGCATGGTTGGTTCCATGTTTTTGCTATTGTGAACAATGCTGCAATAAACATGCATGTGCAGGTATCTTTTTCATAGAGTGACCTGAGTTCCTCTGGGTGTATTCCCAGTAGGGAGATTGTGGGGTCATATGGAAGGTCAATTGTTAGATCTTTTAGGAATTGCCACACTGTTTTCCACAGTAGCTGTACTAGTTTACACTCCCACCAACAGTGTAGAAGTATTCCCTTTTCACCACATCTTCTACAGCATCTGTTGTTATTTGAGTTATTGATGATGGCCATACTGACTGGAGGTAGGTGATATCTCAGTGTGGTTTTAATTTGCATTTCTTTGATGATTAATGAGGCTGAGCATTTTTTCATGTATATGCTGGATACTCATATGTCTTCTTTTGAGAAGTGTCTATTCATATCTTTTGCCCACTTTGGAATGGGGCTGTTTGTTTTTTTCTTTTTGGTACATTTGAGTTCCTTGTAGATTCTAGATGTTAGGTTTTGTCAGATATACAGTTGGCAAATATTTTTTCCCAGTCTGTGGGCTATCTCCCTGCTCTCTCAGTGGTTTCTTTGGCTTTGCAGAAGCTTATGAGTTTGATGAGGTCCCACTTGTCTATTTTATCTCTTATGGGGTGGGCACTTGGGGGTTTTGATCAGGAATTGGTTGCCAGTTCCATTTTCCATAAGGGTGTCTCCTGCATTTTCTACATAAAAGATATTCCTGTGAGTTCTTTTTATTTGATGTATTTTCTTCTCCGGGGCTTGAAATGTACTCAAAACTCCCCAGAGTATACTCATGCAAATATTTATTTGAGAAGCATCTTTGTGCCATTTGATTTTGTTCCATGATTTCTTTTACCTATGTTTTATTTACATCTTTTGTTTTCTCTCAGAATTGTTTTTTCATAGACAGACACCATAACTTTGAAATTGAACACATTTGGGAGCACAGATGTCTTTGTATAGCAGGAGACAGTGAGGAAGTGTTAAAAATACGCCCAATCCAAATGGAATGACAGAACAAATCTGCAGATGTGCTCACACTAAATCGGAAGCTGGTATCTTCATTCATAGTTGGTTGGTTAGAATATAAACATGCTTCCAAATTTTAAAATTCTGTTTTGCAGTGTCAGTAGTACTGGTAGCCACTTATATAGTCATAAAGAAGATGAATATATCCCTGTAAGGAAGATGACTTGTAGTCAAGAAAATTGTTTCTATCTGACTCTATTAAGATTTATGCTTATATATCCAATATTGTGATGAATATTTCAAATGCATAAATACATATTGTGCACAGAGATACGTTTGCGAGGGTTTAAGGGAATAAGAATGTTCTTTAAAAAGCCCCAAACCATTATTATTTACTTTAAAAACCTTTCTTATGATTGTGTCAAGTTACCAAATATTCAAGTGATAAGGAGAAAAGACAATCTTTGCTATAAAATTCCTCTTTCTAACATTCTATTATTGTTTGTTTTGTCTAGGTCAAAGTTGTGTTCGAGAAAAAACTATGAAGATAACTTGAACCACTATTTTATTCATCATTCACATTTACTTTTGAAATTCATTAGATGATTGCAAAGACCAGGAATCCTTCATTTAGCAGACACTGCATTGAGCATTTACTGAGTAAATCAGGCAGAATGAAAATGACTCACTGCAACACCGATGGCAGGAAGTCAGACCCCATGTTTGTGAAAGCATGAGTGAAGTTAACAACCTTCTCTACAAGCTAAGCCAGCAGCTAAAAAACCCAGAGGCCATGGAAATTCCCCCTCTCAGTCAGAAGTCAGTGAAATATTCACTCAGGTATGGCTTTCATTTTGGATGTATATCTGGTTGGAGGGTTTAAAAAAAAATTTGTTTTTTTTTTTTTAAGTTGAAGTCTCACTCTGTCACCCAGGCTGAGGTGCAGTGGCATGCTCACAGCTACCACAGCCTTGACCTGCTGGACTCAGTCTTCTAAATAGCCAAAACTACAGGCGCATGCTATCACGCCTGGCTAATTTTTTGATTTATTGTAGAGATGCAGTCTTGCCAAGTTGCCCAGGCTGTTCTCAAACCTGTGGGCTCAGGCAATCCCCTCACCTCGGTCTCCCAAAGTGCTGGGATTACAGATTGTGCCGGCCTGGTTGGAGGTTTTTACCATGTGTTATGATCTGTTCAAGGCAGGGGTCAGTTGTATGCATTTTGTTTGTTTGTTTGTTTGATAGAATTTGTGTGGGTCTGAACAACCACCAACTGATGCACCCTCCAACCCACGAGCCAAAACAGCCCCGATGTCAGTCCTTTGTTGAGCATACACGAAACAGATATTCATCTCCTCCCAGAGTTCCAGTGATTGTCTCTAAGATTTACTTTTTTATCTTTTATCTTAGATTTATAGTTTCATCCTTGGTCTCTCTCCTGAGCTACTTACTTACATATTCAGCAAGTATAGTCTAAATCTCTTGGCTAAGCCTCATCTTACATTTTTCAGGATCATCTAGTGGCAGCAGGAGGGAGTGTAGGTTCAGAGGATGGGAGGGTGATGGCCATGGGAGGAGAGATTTATCCCATGATGTTTCATAACAATGAGACTCATCTCCTCTTTCATACTCTTCAGATGCTTCATGAGTAGTCACTCTTTAGAAGAAGATGAAATGTCTTGGTGATAAATATGGAACAAAAACTTTCCATTTTTGAAGAGTAAGGCTGTGGCTTAGAGATGCCACCTCTGCAACTGTGATTTGAAGGGTTGTAATCCTCCACATTGCTGAGGGATGTGAGAGAGGAAAGGAAGTGTCTAAAAGCCTGGATGGGTCAGGGTGTTTTTGTGCAAGCTACAGGGTCCAGGTGGGCAGGCATGGGCGTGGAACTGAGTTGGATATAGACGAGGGAGGGGGCCTCCACAGAATGCATTGATGACCTCTCAACTAATGCCAGCCAAATTGTCACCTGCCAAGTCATAAACAAGGGAGTAGGGAGTTCTGTGGACTGAAGTCTGTTTTGCTGTGGATTCTGTGTCCTCTACATTCCATCCCCGACTTGTGCTTCCTCCACCACAATCACATTTCTGTTTTTGCTCTTCCTCTCGTGATCTTTGACCTTTTGACTGACATTTGTAAAGACAGGCATTGTGGCAGGCACTGCGGGAGAGAGCTATAAAAGGAGGTGTAAGGGCTGTACCTCTTCCTTAATTACATGACCTGCCCATTCCTGCATTCATTGTATTCCCTGTACTCTCCAAGCAGCCTCTTGTACAAAGTATGTGAGAGCCATATCACATTTGCAGAGTGTTCATACTGCACCTTCACAGAAAAAGCTCCGACTCCGTCTTTGAATATGCTGCCAATCCTAGTGTGTGACAGAGGTGATGGGAACTTTCCCCTCTGATGCATCTCAGAGGGGAGGTGTGAGAAATCTGTCCCGGGAGGAAGTCAGAACTTGGGAGAGAGAGTGGAGACTAGAGTTTCTCTCTGGGATGCCAGTGAACATCATGGGTCTGATCAACTTGGGAAGACAATTATAGAAGTGAAATACAAACATATTTCAAATATACCATCTGCTATACACACAATTGATAATAGCAATTATGTAGTGAGAATCTAGTATTGGGAAACTGAGGCTTAAAGAGGTAGAGTAAGTATCCAGGATCAAGCACAGACCTAGGAAGTGGTGAAGGTGCAACTTAAGGCCAGGTAGCAGTGTCCAACCCATGCTGTCAACAACCAGCTGTAACTGCTTTGCTTTGGACATAAATGGTTCTCAGCAGTTAGAGGAAGTGGGGCCTGTCAACTGTTTGCTGTCTTGTTTTGTCCTCACATTCTTGTCTGGGGTTGTGTAATGCTGTGGATTTACATTGACCACTAAGTGAATGTTTATGGCACAGGATGGAACCCCATGACGGGGTGGGGTGGAGGAGAAGACAGAGGCCCTCCCTTCCCCACAGGCCCTCGGTTATGGCTTGATAGGTGGGACTAAGCTGAAGTAGAGAGGTAATTAAATGTATTCTTTGGATGATCCTCTCCCTCGTCCACATTTGATTCTGTTCCATTCCCATGTCTACCCACCTGGATCTTGTAGCTTGTGCCACACCCTGACCCATAGAAGTTTTGAGAAACATCCTGTTCACTCTCACATCCCTCAGTGGGGTGGAGGGTTGCAGCCCTTCAAGCCATAACCATAGAGGTGGCATCTTTACGTTACAGCCTTGCTCCATAAAGGAATACCTTTGTTCTATGTGTGTTTTTAAGACATTTTATCCTCTTGTAACATAAAATGACTCCCTAAGCATGTGAGGACGCTTCTCTATGAGGTGTTCCCCTATAAGTAAAGTCCCAACTTGAGCGTCTTGGGTCATGTCTTCTCTGGGAGCAGAAGGGACTTAAGCTTGCACAGTGAGGAAACGCTCAGCAAATACTCTCAAGATTTTCAGCCAGTATGACCAACAGAGGGATACATATGCCCTCACTGAATAATGTGTAAGTCTGGCACCTTTAAACACAGATTTATTAATCAGGAAAAACTCCATGACATGGCTGAAGCATAACATGTTGCTTGCATCTGCTACCCATGTCTACGAGTAAGCATGTGCAAATAGTTGTCTTTGTGAACCCACTAAAGGTTCACTCCAAAACAACCCAGTTTCTCTGGCTTCATTGAATAATTTGTAGAAAATTGGAGCATAAAACACATTTTGGAACAGGAGTCCTATGTCAGAAGGTGTGAAAAGTCAGAAAGATTGGTGTAAGTAGCTCTGTTATTCACAGAATGTATGTGGAAACATTTAGACATAATACATTCTAGAGTTAAAAAAACCTCTGCTTTCTCCCAAGAATTTGAAACGAAGAATACAAAATATACCTAGAGGGGAAAAAAGATGCTACTTTATTGCTGCTGAATTCATGAATCTATTAGAAAAACTAATTTTAATCTTTAGGTTTAATGCATCCTTTTTATCGAAAGTGAGACTTTTCTCTGTGTCTACAGTAGAAAAATGAAACCAATTTAGTTTTATTCGTTGCCAAATCCTCCCCCCTCTCCCCGCTTGCCAGAGTTTTTGAATTATCACAGTTGTCCTTCAATTGTGTCAAGGCAGAATAGCAAATTGGGTTGTGGACTGGGTCCTGTTGAGGACACACACATATTTCTAGAAAACATTGATAAGGATATCACACTCTTATCTTTTTCTGTAGCATGATGATGATGATGATAATGATGATGATGTGTGTGTGTGTGTGTGTGTATCTTCACTTTTGGGACAATATCAACAGCTTCATAGACACAGAGACCTTTTTTAAAAGTTTTAATTTTAGAGACGGGGTCTTGCTATATTGCTCAGGTTGGTCTTGAACTCCTGGGTTCAAAAGATCCTCCTGCCTTGGCCTCCTAAAGTACTGGTATTACAGGCATGAGTGGCCTCCCAAAGTATTAGGATTATAGGCATGAGCCACTGTGCTGACTACAAAGGCCTTTTAGTATGATCATGCTACCCTGAATGGTACCCCACGTCTCTAAAATAAAAAAAAATTTAAAAAGAACGATCATGCTTTCAGAGTTTTCATGATCTTGGAAGGGGGCACTGTTTCACCCACAATTTAGTTTGTATTCCCTGAGTTGAGCTAACCCTGTGAGGTCACAGGACCCTATGGATGGTTATGCATGTACAAGTGGGTATTCTAAACTCTGTCCAAAGCAATGGATCAATATAAGCAGTTAATTCAAAGTTTAAAAAATTAATGTAATCTGCAATTTGGTGCAAAGAAATTTAAAGGTCTCTTAGTTCAACACATTTATTTTGCAGATGAGAAAACAAAGGTTCAGAGAACACTTCAGTTTTGCTAGAGGTCACAGTCAGTCATTGGCAGAGCAGGTATCCAAACAGATTTTTTGCCTCATTATTCAAAGCTCTTTCTTTTAAAAATGATGAGCTGTTAAGGCATACTGAAAAGTTCAGAGAATAACATGACTAACAGTTGCATTTCTGCCACTCAGCTTTGTCAAATCGTATAATTTTGTTATGCATGCTTTAAAAATACTTTTTAGAGAATAAAACAGATTTATTAAAGTCCCTTGCACAATTTTTACTGATAATACTACTCACACTGGACTCCAAATTTGCTATTGTCATGTGCAGATGTAAACCAGTATCTGTAAACATGACCTTTTTTTAATGGCTTGCAACAGTATATACATAGAATCACATGGTATATATCTTCTGAAACTTGCTTTTATTACTCACCGTTGCTTTTATGTCTTTTGAAAATGTCAGAATGCATAGCTATGGTTTATTCATTTGTACTGCTTTCTATATTGTGACATACTACAATATATGTAGCTATTTTTCTGTGAATGGATATTTAGACTTTTTAAAAATTGGCTATTACAAAAAATGCTATAATAAACAATTTTTGTATGCTTTTCCTTGTGCACAAGTGCAAGGATTTCTTGGCTACACACTTAGAAGTTGTAATATTTCAGCATTCCACATGATCATCCAATTACTCTCCTAAGTGTTATACAGCTAATGCCAGTCCAGCAGATAGGAAATGGTTCATCACTGTGGCTCCATCTGTTTCTCTCTTATTAATAATAAGGTTGGTTACCCTTCACATATTTCTTAGCTAGCTATGGCTGCAATATCGTTAGGTATCCAACCATCCCAAAACTTAGAGGCGACCATTTATTTTAGGGCCATTTACTTTTATTTATTTACCAGCTGGTGTGGCTCTGTGTTAAGCTGTGGGCCTATGGACCCAGGTCTTCTTCACATGTTTCTTATCCTTGGGCCGGTGGACCAGCTTGAGAGGCTCTTCTCTCCGGCTCCGTTACTCAAGGACATTTTGAGTCACCGTTTGTGACTTGTCTGCTTGTGTCCCACTGACCAAAGCAAGGCCCTCAGCTAAGTCCAACATCTACAAAATGCAGAACTACTCTACTCCTGTGAGACAAAGATCTGAGTGCATGTAACACATAACTACCATAGAGGAAGGAAGAACTGCCAGCAACAATTTCATCCACCACCACACATCGTTGACTGTTTCGGCTTCATCTTCTGTGAATTGTTGGTTCATAGTCTTTGCTTATTTTGCTCTTGAGTTACTTATCTTTTGCTTATTTGTTTTATAGATTATAAGATTACAAAAATCTTCTTCTGGTCTGTGGCTTGGCTTGTCTTTTCACTTTGTTTATGGTTTTTTTTTCTTGTACAGAAATTTACAATTTTACTGCAGCCTAAAAACTCTCCATCACTTCCTTTATAGTTTGTGCTTATTGTGTCTTATTCTTGAAAATTATCTTTATCCCGAAGTCATTAATATATTTTGCAATGTATTAAAGTTTAAGTTTTACACTTCAGTTCATGATTTGTTTAAAATTTTTTGTATGTGAATGGGGTAGAAATCCTATCTTTTTTCTTATTCATAAATGATCATTTCAATGCCATATTTTGAAGAGTGCATTATTTCTTCACTCCTGTAGTTTATGATCTGTTGTGTGTATGTGTGTGTGTGTGTGTGTGTGTGTGTGTGTGTGTGTGTGTGTGTGTGTGTGTATGTATATATATGGAGACCTTGGATCACTCTTCCATTTGATTAAAGCAGTTGTGAAACCCAGCATTAATATCATCTGTCTCATTCATCCTAGCATTACAATAACTCTTGATATTTCATACAGTGCATTTCTCTACTTTATTCTTCTTCAAAATTGTATGGTGTTTGTTGTATTTATTTCTAGGAACTTGTATTAGTTTTCTATTATTGTATAACAAGTTACTACAAACACGGTGACTTAAAACAACACACGTTTATTATCTCCTGGTTTTCCTGGGTTAGAAGTCTGGAGCAGCTCTGTAGGACACTCTTCTCAGAGTCTCACAAATCTTCCATCAAGGAGTCCACCAGACTTATTCATTGGCTTTTACAGTCACTCAGGTTGTTAGCAAAATTTATCTTCTTGAGATTGTATGACTGAGGACTGTTTCTTATTGGCTGTTGATGAGTTTTCCACCATTCCTAGAGGCCGTCCTCTGTTCCTTGCCATGCAGGCTTTCCCAACATGGTTGCTTTCTTCATCAAGCCAACTAGGAGGCTCTCTAGACCAAGTCTGCTACCAAGACAGAGTCTTAAGTAACATGACATATCCCATTCCCTTTGCCATACATACTGGTTAGGAACAAGTTAGATGTCCTGCCCACATTCGGGGGGAGAGGATTAAATAAAGGCATGAGCACCAACAAAGATTTTGTCCAACCCTACAGTTTTTACTTATAAGTGTGATCTATGACTTGGTTCACTCAACAGCCATGCTTTTCAGTATGCAAAGATAGGATGGCTGAAAACTACATCTTCCTAGAAACTCTTGCAAGTAGGATTCTAGATTTTATTTACAGTTAGTTCTCATGATTTGTTTTAGTGAAGTTCTATAAACTCATCATGAACCCACACTGCATTAGCCAATACTGCCACTGCTCCTAGGGGAAACAGAAAGCTAGGTTCCTAGAGCCTCTGGTCATAGCACTTTGTCAACCATTCAGTACACAACCTTGTTTTATGTGTGTCTCTTTCAAGACACCTTATTGAATATGTAGTTGATTCACTAACACCGAATGCATGACCAACAGCACTATAACTCATTCCTGAACAAAACTCAACTAACACATATTTTTTCCATAAGGTACTACATAACCTTCTTGTGCTTAGGGACACCAAGCAGAACTTTAACACCATGCATGTATTAAAGTTAAAGAACAAAATCAACCATAGAAAAAAAGTGGCATTAAATAGACCAAGGAAAGAATACTTGTTTAAAAGAAGCATGGTTTTGTTCATCCTCAGCTGGGAATGTGTATGTTGGGTGACCCAATTTTTTTGCAAGTAGGTAAATTCACAAATACAGAGTTACAATAATGAGAATCACTCGTGTCTACCACCAGTCAGATATAGTCACAAAAGAGGCCATACAGAGTTACGTAGGGAAAGGGAAAGTGATGGGCATTCATTCTCTTGGCAGGTATATTGTAGGTGACAGATATACCATAGATGGCTTGATTTTTGAACCATAAACTGTGTGATAACTACCTGTTAACTTCAGTGACGGTTTTCCTGGTTACAGCAAAGTTAAAGTAAACCTGTGAACTAGGTGTTACTTCTGAGTTTGTAAACACAAAGTATTCTGTATTGGATCTCATTTTAGCTAACCCAGCTAAAGCAGATTCTTTTCTTTGCAACCAAAACCGTGAACCAACATTCTTTTAAAAGATAAAGTGTCAATTTTTAAAAAACATACAAAGATGTAACTTATTTTCACACGTTAATCTAATGGCCATCATCTTAACTGCATTTTTAGTTTTTAAAGCATTTTTTTTCCTGTAAGTTCTTTAAGATATGCTACATAAGCATCATTTCATTTGGGAGTAATAAAGTTGGGACTTTTTTTTCCCCCAATTCCTAAATATTTTATTTCTTTTTCTTATGATATTAAATAAGAAAACTGTTGAATAGATGTTGTATGGTAAATATATTCTTTTGCTCTCACTCTTGATCTGAAATGAAATATTTCTAATGTTTTACCATTGTAGTAAATTAATTGATCACAAAAATAGCAATTTAGAAAATAAAAGTAAAGTTTATATGCAGCTGAAATATAATTGTAGAATAAATATAATTATAGAATAAATAAGATCACTTTCAGACAAAATAAAACAAAAAAGGGTTTATCAATTGCATACTTTTACTAAAGAAATCACTTCTAATAGAAAGCATGAGCAGCTCTGGCTTCTTCTCATCTTAGAAAACTTCCCAGTCTGTAACACAGGGAAAACAAGAAGTTTGGAGCTGAAGGAGGGAGTTAATATCCCCCAAGGAAATCTTCAACTAATAACTATTGGAAATTGGTGGATAAATAACCTCAGCTCCCTAGCTCCTTAGTTGGAATAAGTCCAAGATGTGTTCTATGGTTTTCAAGAATTCACCAGCAAAATTAAATCCTGACTTCCCAGATCAGTGACTTGCTGTGTGATTTACCTTTTGTTGGTTTCTTTTCCCTCCCCATCCCACTCCAGTCTTCTGGTGCATTCTGGGATAACCTCTCAAATAAACCACTTATGCTTGTTCAAGGGTCTTCTTCTGGGGTAAACTAAAGACAGTATACCATTTTGCCCAATAATTACCTCATGAGAGGAAAAATATATCCTGTAGTCAAATAAATCTGAGACATTTAGTATTTGCTTTTTTCTCTCTTGCAGATTTATAGATTTAAGAAATAAACTGGAAAGAAATCTCATGAGTTTTTTTTTAACCCAAAATTATACAAATTATAGAATTACTAACACTATTTTATGTGACAATAATATCTCTTTAATGTTCTACAGTATGACTTTGTGAAATAGAAATGAGACAGATATAAAAAGCTAGTAAATTCCTTTTTTGTCATTTATTGAACATCTACTCTAAGCAGGTAGTAATGATACAAAGATAAACAGGACAGTTTTGCCCTTGCAATCTAGTTGAATTTAATTCATATGTTTTTTTCATAATGAATCTTGAAAATAAATCTTTTCATTTCAGGTAGTGTCTGCAATGGAATTAAACAGCTTATATATGTGGAGTGTTAACACATTATTTTGTCTTATTTCTAGTGTGCACATTTGTTTGTAATCAATAATTTAGCTAGTAGGAAGAAAACAATATCATATATTTGAATTATCTGCTATTTACTAGAAAAGTTCCCAACTCTGAGAGTATGCATTGCTTTATTACCAACATGGACTGACATTTATTCTGTTTCTGAAGGGCAATTCTTCAAAAACTGTCTTCTTCAGTAAGTACATGAAATTAGAAGAGTCTAACAGAGCATATAGAATAAATGCTATATAGGGGTTCCACTTATTGCAATAGAAGACTAAATGCTTTTGAATCCATTTCTTCATGGAGGAAACTAGAAAAGTTGGGAAATTTGAATAAAAAATATTTTTTAACATACCCGTCTTCTCCTACCACTGTCTATCTCTCAGACCTAACTTTTAGAAAACAAAGCACTGTGGAGTTCCTCTCATACTGTTGTTTCACAGAAGAGATGCCAGAATCCACAGTGGAGCTTTGTTGTCTAATAGACTCAATTTCAAAGTCTGGCAACATTACCATGGGTTAATCTCTTGGCCTCTTGAGTTTTGACTGGTGAGTGGTTCTTATCTTGAAGAGGTGTTGGGAGTATTTTTAAAAAATGTACACAAAGTGAAGAGAAGATGCTGTTTGTTCATGTCTTACGTTTCTTTATATCTTTCTTTTTCATCATATTTAAAGCAAAGTTGCCGTGTCTAGCAGCATTTGTTCCCACCTGCTCAGAATGTCCTTTGAACTTTCTTTTCCTGGTTTGCTTCTACTTTTTCTTCAAGATTCAATTTTATATTTATCTAATACAAAGAGCCTTCTCTTAATAATACCAACTTGGCCCGTGCCGTGGGAGGCTGAGGTGAGTGGATTGCCTGAGCCCGTGGGTTCGAGACCTGCCTGGGCAACTTGGTGAGACTGCATTTCTACAATAAACAAAAAAAATTAGCTGGACGTGGTAGCGCGCGCCTGTAGTTCCAACTCCTTGGAAGGCTGAGGCAGAAGGATCGCCAGAGCCCAGCAGGTCGAGGCTGAGGTGGCCGGGAGCGGCCGCTGCACTCCAGTCGGAGCGACAGAGTGAGACTCCAACTCAAATAATAAAAATAATAATAATATAATAATAATACCAACTTGGGCCAAGTGTCTCTTCTCTGCCTCTATGCAAGGCAAACAATTCATTCACAGTTTGGATGAGCATTCGTAGGAAATGCTATGAATATATTGAAATTATCCAATTAAACTTATGCCTTCTTCTCTTTCTTGCTTGCAAGCTTCTTCTGCCCAGTTTGTCTTTGTTTTCTAGCCTTAACATTACGTTTGACACATAGTATATACTCAGGACATTTACTGGATTGAAATGTCAAACTAAAAAGCAATGCCCCATTTAATCACATGTTTAGGATATGACATTTTAACATATGGGGAAAAAGAATTACAATTATATGTAGTTTGCAGAATGCAAATCATCACTTGTAAATTGTTTTAAAAGATGTAGGTTTTAGCCGGGCTCGGTGGCTCAGCCTGTAATCCCGTGCCTTTGGGAGGCTGAGGTGAGTGGATTGCTTGAGCCTGCAGGTTCGAGACCTGCCCAGGCAGCGAGACCTCATCTCTACAATAAATCAAAAAATCAGCTGGGCATGGTAGTGCATGCCCGTAATTCTGGCTACTCAAGGCTGAGGTGGAAGGATCGCTGGAGCCCAGCAGGTCAAGGCTACAGTGGCCGGGAGCAGCCACTGCACTCCAGTCTGAGCGACCGACTGAGACTCCAACTCAAAAAAAAAAAAGATGTAGGTTTGATACGGTGGGATAGCATGGAGATATGACGCTTATTTTAACATGACCCACTTTCTTTATCTCACATTGACTTCAAAACACCAGAAGAAAATGAGCTTGCTGCTGTCTGGGAACCAGATGTGAAGTAAAGCCAGGGATATGCAGAGACTTGCAAAATATAATTTATTGAGCATCAGGGGGTGATAGGATTGAAACAAAAGTACTTTTTGATTACTCCTGGTATCTCATTATTTGAAATACACTAATTTTTTAAAAAGTCATATTTTGACTAGAACCTTCTTTTTGTGTATACAAGGGAGGATCTCCAAAAACCAGAATTTATTTATAAACAATATTTTATTTATTCTTACATGTTTAAACTTCAGTTTCCCTCAAAGTACTCTCCGTTTGATGCCATACACCTAGCATCTTCTCATCACTTCATGTGCTTTTTCCACTGCTCAGAACAGATTTTGAACTCATCCATTTCTTTTGGGGGGGGGATAAGTTTCTCTTTTATTTATTTTTTAAATATTTTTTCATTTTAAAGATGTGGGGTACAATTCAGGACTAGGTTTATAAGTGGTCATTGTGCAGGTAAGGTTTGGGCCTCCCTTTGCCTGGTTTGAGATCAGTTATTCATATTGACGTTATGTGCATCCCCGCCCCCTTGGCAGTGTTCCGTTACTGCCAATCTCTTTCTTCTAGTTTATGGTAAATGTTCAGGGTCCACTTGTGAGTAAGATCATGTCGTACTCAGTTCTTTGTTTCTGTGATAGATTACCGAATGTTATAGACTCTAAGTCCATCCAAGTTGTTGCAAAATCCATATATTTGTCCTTGAACTTATCATTTTCAATGCCTTTTAGCGCTTCTGCTATTTTTTGTTTCTCCTCTTCCACAATGGCAAACGTTTCCCTTTGAGGACTTTTTCTCATCCAGGGAAACAAACAAACAAAAAAGTTGCTGGGGGCAAGATATGGTGAATAGGAATGATGGGGCACAGGGTCATGGCATTTTAGGTTAAAAACTGCCGAACACTCAGTGTAGTGTGGACAGGTGTGCTTGTAAGTCACTCATCATAAAATGGGCAAACACATTGAAAAAAATCTCCAAAAAATTCACTGTCACTGAACACAGTCTTTTCTTTTTTTTTTTTTAATCAATATTTTTTATTATGATATTGTGGGGTACAGTTACGGGTTAGGTATACAAATATGCTTCGTTCAGGCACCCTTGTTGATAAGAGTTATCTCCCTGTCTCCGGACAGATATTTACTACCATTAATCCCATCTCCCTTCCCCTCCCCCCCATAGTTTCCCACCACTGTCAGTAATTTTCTTATGATATTACGTTGGATGATCAAGGTCCACTATATGAGTGAGAACATGTGATACTCAGATCTTTGTTTCTGTGAGGTCACTCAGTATTATAGACTCTAGTTCCATCCAGGTTGCTGCGAAATTCATGATTTTGTTCTTTTTTATGGCTGCATAGTATTCCATCATGTATATGTACCACATTTTTTAAATCCAGTCCTCTTTTGTTAGGGCAGCATGGTTGCTTCCAGGTTCTTGCTATTTGAACACAGCCTTTCACATCGACTGTAGCTAGTCCACTGATGCCGATGGGTTCCTAGAACACTTACCTAGTGAGGAAGCCTGTACTACAAGAGGCCCACCCTCCAGAAAAAATAATTCTTTTTTTTTTTTGGTTCCCCCCTCATATTTCTGATATTATTCTCCACTTCCAAATAAAATAAGAAAAGAAAATGTTGAAAGAGACCATGGATTTTTTTTTTATGTGAGACTCTGTGGTGTGGTTTTATATTTACATTCAATTATAACTATAGAATACTGACTTGCAATTGAAAAATGTTGCTCTTCCTTCTATTTTTAACTGAGGCTCCTTTATGGTCCAGGCTGTTTCTATTACATGCCTCTTTCAGCACTGACATGTGCATAGAAGCTTAATGATTGCTGCGTTATAAAAGAATGGGTGAGGTTTATTAGGTTATAGGATTATTTATGCAAGGTCTTCAAAAGAGAGACTGTACTATTTACCTTTTGGTTTCCTAGTTGGTAACCAATTATATTAACTGAAATAGTATTTAGTCTTTTTTTGTAGTTAATGACTGACATGATGGTGAATTAGGGCTCCCAAATTTGGGGAGCATCTTACCTCCTTCTGTATTCTGGCCATGGGAATTGTACACCATAACTAGATGACACCACGGTTACATTAATATGTAAACTTTATTGATACTTTCCTTCCTGGTTCTTTTAAGCATTCTTGCCAAAAGCCAAGAGTATAATTCCCTCAAAGTAGACAATTTATATACCTCATTGGCAGTATAATTTAATTAAAGTATATACCTTAGAAGGAGTGTATAGCACCGCAATGACTTTCCTTTCCTTAATCAAATATTTTTAGCTAGTAGCCAAATCTTTCGATTATAAAGTTCATGACAGTCTAAAGCTTGTGACCTGTTTATGCTTCAGAAGGACACTTTTGAGGGGGGTAACATGTGACAGAAGCCAAAAGATCTATGAACATTCCATTTTGAAAATTAAGAAACCTGTCAATGTTATCATCATGTAAAGGTCAATCCCACCTCTACAAGTGGGCTACAGAGAACCCACCAGATAGAGACAGGATTTTTTGTTAAGAAACATCTGTGAATGTACTTTAGTAATTTGCCAAATGTTTGATAAAGTTTGCAGAGTTCTACACTTTGAAACTGATGATTTGGTCCTGGAAAAGTTTCCAAGCAGTATGACTAACAATGGAGGAAGGAATGTCTCAACAGTGCCCCTATGTGAGTCATCTTTTTCTGAGCCACACAGCACCCTGGTGTGTGCCATAAGTCACCTCAAAAATGGCAGCCCTATGTAGCCAAGCCTGATGAGTTGCCTTTGATATTTGTTGCTGTTACCCAGCTGAATTTGCAAAATGGCTTCCTAAGGCAGTAATTTCAAATATTTGCTCTAAGATGCTGTTTATTTTCAAAACTTTCTGGAGTTGGGTGTTTAGATTCAAAAGACTTCTATTTTGGAAAATAAGCTAAAGAAGACAAAGCTGTAATCAGATTATTTTATAACTTGTTTGATTTAATTTTGTTAGTAGAGTCGGAAAACAAGATGTACCTCAAGTAGTCTATAATATGTTAATTATGAAGTCATAGGAGGATACGGATTTTCGCTGAAAAATGTCAAATAACTAATAAAATAAGTTTCTTTTTTTCTTAGATCGGAAAATATAGTTTATTTAGAAAGTAAATTAGAGAGAGGAAAAGAAGATTTGCCTCCCCAAGGTAGGGGAGGGTGTCAAAGCCAGGAAACGTGGCAGTGGTCATAGCTCTAAGAGCACATGGACATACTAGAGTCTAGTAAGGCAATGGCCTAAAGTGAGTTTCTTTGGGCAGAAAACTCCTAATCACTGAATTGCTTATTATAAAATTCAGTTTAGGTATCTTGCATTTTATGACAACTTTTGATTACTTATCTCACACTTCTAAAAGTTCTGATTTTCCTGTATTAGAGTAACAGAAACTCTAAAATAATTGAGATTTTTAGAACCTAAAGATAGACAGATGACAAATTAGGTAAAACAAATAAGTACAGTTAACAGATCTTTATAGTTAATGACATCTTTTAGCTTAAGTTTGACATGATGCAGGCTATCCCATGAGTTTACCCAAAACAGAGACATAATTTGAGCTACTTCAGAAGATAAAGTAAGAGTAGATACAGTCTAATAAACAAGAATTATAATATAATTATATTATATTAAATTTAATCAAAATGAACTATTTTGAACATAGAAACTGGTGAGAAGAAAATAAACACCCATTCACTCTACCCAAATGTAAGAAAACTCGACTTTTCAAAAAATATGAAACAGATGTGTGTGAATGTGTGTGACTGAATTACAATTGAAGGCCCCTGTGTTCCCGTTTTCTTTCCAAATCCATCTCTCTTATCCTTGCTGGTTCAGTTCTGATTTGTAACAAGTTTACACGCTCTTCTACCTAATCAGTAGCTCAAGGAAAACAATGCTATCTTGTCTCAGGTTTGTGAATTCTCATAAACCAAAATCAGTTGAGGTATGAAAAATACCATGGAGCAATTACTCAAAAGCCATTCTCAAGCCCCTTCCCAGCTGGCTTCCCATACACAGCAGCAGCTTAGTGTCATGGGATTCAGATCTGACTAACGCTTCAAAGGAAAAAGCAGACCTAAATGTGAGACTCTTTTTTTCTGCATTTCACTTCTCTTCAGGATCCTAACCCTTCAAGTTCTCACTGACTAGTTAATGTTAGGATGCCTCCAAACACATTTTTCAAAGTACTATATCCAGCTCTTATTGTTTCTGGAAGGATAAATTGGTCTGATACAAGCAAGTCCCTTATTCCTTTTAACATAAGAGGTCTGACAATTAAGTTCGCGAACTTTCCACCATGTGCTTACATTGGGAGCACTGTACAAACAACCCAGTAAGGTTTCATAACCTTATTATATCCGTGTCTCACGACTGTGTTAGTGTCAACGAGTGGCAGTGTTTTGCTGAGTGGCATTCATTAATGTTGTTGCGTATTTTTGTGTGCAGTCACGAGAACATCGGTGCTTACATTAGAACTATGACCAAATGTTAAATTTCTTGTTACTCTTGGCAAGAATAGAAGTGAAATCAAGGACATATTAGTCCAAGTTAATGGAGATAATGCCATGAAAGAAAATGGCATTGTACAAATGGATTAAACGTTTTTCTGAGGGGAAAGAAAACATCACCAATGAAGAGAGGTCAGGATGACCAGTAATGAGCAGAACTGATGAAAACATTGAAAAAATTCGTCAATTGTGCATCAAAATCATTGTCTGACTGTGAGAAGCATAGCAGACCAAATAATATCATAGAAAAAGTTGGAAAACCTTAACTAAATTGTATTGTTTTTAAATTAAAGTTATAATTGCAAAGTTTAGTCTAGCAGATGTCCCAACTGAAGATTTTATTTATACTTAGTCTAACTCCAATGAAAGAGATGTGGAAGAACTTTTGGAAGTGGAAATCACCTTGAAGGCATGAATGGGGTTTTTGTGTGTGAAGGTCTGAATCTCCTTGAAGCTCTTTATTGACTAAGGGCAGTAATTGGTATCTGTCATCAAGAATGAAAAACTTCCAGTGGATATGGGGCCAGTGAAGACAATCCAAGTAGCTATAATAAATCAGTGTGTATAGGCCAGGCATGGTAGCTCACACCTGTAATCTCAGCCCTTTAGGAGGCTGAGGCATGATACTCACTTGAGCTCAGAGATTGAGACCAGCCTGGGCAACATGGTGAGACTCCATCTCTACAAAATTTTTTAAAAAATTAGCCAGGTATGGTGGCATCTGTAATCCCAACTACTTAGGAGGCCGAGGTGGGAGGATTGCTTGAGCCTCAGAGATTGAGGCTGCAGCGAGTTATGATCATGCCACTGCACTCCAGCCTCGGCCAGAAAACCAAACCCTGTGTCAAATCAAATCAAAACAAATCAAATCATATTGAATAAATAAAATAAACAAATAAATTAATCAGTGGATGTAGAGAGCTCCAACCAAATAGAGAGGGGAGTAAACTCTATTAGTTTGAACAAGTACAAAAGAAAAGAAGCTTGCTGGCTAGATGAATTCCTAGGTTGGCACCAGTAATGGTGGTACTTGTGACATTGTAAATACACACCTGAAATTATCTGGATCCAGAGTCACCAGGGTAACTGGAGTCTTAGGGAGGAATGGTTGTATGTGGGAAAGCATGGAAAATGAGGTGGGGCACACTGATTGAACATGGCACTGAGGGAGTGGAGTAACGTGCATGCCAGTCTCCTCTTAAATGATTGGGTTTGCTTGTGCTAAGAGCCAGACTTCACAACACCATGTGGAGTTGGTCTATGGATTTGGACAGCAATACTGCTGGGCAATGAGAAGCCAAGGAAATGAAACCAGAAGGAAATACATGAAATATCAGTACTCTCTCCTCTTAGGTTTGGAAAACAGACAATCCTAGATAAACAAGGTTCTTCAGAAAACCAAGGGAGTGGGGAGAACAGATCTGAGCCTCTTTGATGCTCTTTATTGTCTGAGGGGCAGTCATTGGTTCTACTGCAGGGGTCCCTAGTCCCTGGGACCTGACTGGCATGTCTGTGGCCTGTTGGGAACCGGGCTGCACAGCAGGAGGTGAGCAGTAGGTGAGATGTGCTCCACCCTGTGTCAGATCAGCAGAGGTGTTAGCTTCTTATAGGAGAGTGAACCATTATGAACTGCGCATGTGAGAGATCTAGGTTGTGGACTCCTTGCGAGCAGTGTAGATTAGCATTAGCAGTGAGGTTTGAACTGCATCTCCTTCCATCCCCCACACCCTCCTCCCCCATCTGTGGAAAAATTGTCTTCCACAAGACCAGTCCCCAATGCCAAAAAGGTTGGGGACCACTACCCTACTGTACTTCCTGCTCATCCAACATGGGAATTTGAACTAGTTTTAACTTAATATGGGAAGGAAAAATGGACTATATTAAAATGCCGAGTATTCTAGAGCAATTCATTCTTAAGTATAGTGCAAACATTTGATTTTCTCCTTCTGTGTTTTCCTTGATAAGGAGATACTATTGCATAACAAACATTTCAAAACAGTTGGCATGTAACAACTAATTATTAGGTGCATGGGCTCTGTGGGTCAGGAATTTGGTCGGGGTACAGCGGGGGTCGATTGCCTGTGCTCTGCAATGCTCACAGTCTCAGCTGGAAGATGCAAAGGAGGTCACCAGTGACTTATCCAGGGACTGGGATCATCTGAAGGCTTGTTGACACTCATGAGTTTTGGTGTTTCATGCTGGCTGCTGGCTGGGATCTTAGCCAGAATACGTAATTTTTCTTTGTAGCTTGAACTTCTTCACAGCATGGTAGCTTGTTTCCAAGGATGAGCATTCCAAGGGAGAAAGTTAGGTAAAAGCTGTATGTATGACCTTTTCTAAGCTAACCTTAGAAGTCATACATGTCATTTCTACACCATTCTGTCTTCTGAGGAAATCACAAAGGCCTGGGTCAAGATGATGAGAAACAGGCTCTACGTTTTGATGAGAAAGTAGTGACGTTAGATGAGAACACATGGAACCAGAAACGTTATTGCAGTCATTTAAAAAAAGCTACAATCTGTGATATCCTTCTCCGACCCCACTCCTACTCAGGCATCTGAACTAGCAATGAACTTCTTGTAATGATCTCTAGTTAAGTAAACCAAATACGGACATGCAGTAATTATATAAAATGCACTTTGGCATGTTCTGCTATTGTGTCCATCAACTGCAGCATCTAATTTTGGAAACCGGTGTTTCTGGATAGAATACTTGGTGGTATACAGAAACTGATAACAGAAAAATCAGCACAGCAGTTATTGTCCTTGAATGTTTAAGATAAAAATGTAACTAATTCAATGATTCCTACAGTAGATAAAAAACTAAGATATTAATACAACAGAAGAAAAAAAATCCAGCAATTAATACAATGTTTTCCCCTTTTAATTTATTTTATCTGATATGGTAAAAGTTGATTTTATTCACTTTCATGTCAGTGGAAATTTAAAAGTCAAGTCTCTTCTGTGTGAAGTAATAATATTTATGTTGTATTAACTTTAAAATTTGGACAATATGTTTTTTCTTTAGTTATAAATGCCTGTTGATTTGGTAGAGTCACACAAGATTGCCAGGCAAGACAAGTCAACAAGATGACTTGAGATTTCCAGATCCTAATCTGACCAAAAATAATGAGAGAAAGCACATGCAGGGAAGAAAAGTCCATCAGTGCTGAAACAGAGGAAAAGTCCAAGTTCATATACAGAATTTGAGAAACACGTGTCAGATACAGCTCAATTTCAGCCAAGTCATAAGGAGTCAGCCCATACTCATGGTGGGGGAAGTGGAAACACCATTGTAACCCTAAGTCCTGCACATAGGAACCGGGGTGTTTTATTTTTTAAACTGTTCTTAACTTTGTTTCTTTAGCTGATGAAATCTGGGGACACTGATATAATTAGATTCCGTCCTCCCACTGTGTAGATATGAGATATTAGAGAGTATACTGGTAGTGTGATTAACTTCCCCCTCCTCCCCACACTGTTATTCTTTCTCAAAATTAGTGCATAAAAGTAGACTTTGCCTAAATTTAGTTTGTATCTGGCAGCAGAATTCACTCTGCCTTTCATGGTACCTAGACAATGGATAGCCTTGTTTTCTGTTACAGTAAAATGTTGATTTGCCTGAACCAAGGAAACAAAAACCAGAATAAGCAAATTCCTCGAATGCAATAGATAGAACTAATAAATCAGCTGTTAGAAGGAGCTTACCTTAATATTTCTTTACAACCTCCAGGAGACGTGATGCCAAATCACACCCAGCCCCACCTCCTAATTCTCTTTTATCTATGGCAACTGCCCTGCGTCATGAAAACAGATGCTCCCAATAAAACATCTTTGGTCATCAAAGGTTGTTATCTCCGGTCTGCTCTATTTATTACAGTAACAAAATGCCTAGTACATCATATAAATTAAAGTAAATTAACTAGAACAAATCACCGCATGAGTTTTGTGTTTAGCAACTTCCTTTTTGCTTATTAGGATATAATCATTCAGAAATGGAAGTGACTAAACTCTCACATATAATATCTAGCTGTCTATCTATATATATCCCCCAGGCACATCCTAAAAATACATCAGGCAGTTTACACTAGGTGACAGATTACACATCTTCACATATGGTAAAACGACAAAGATCATTTTGCTGAATAATAATAGCAACAGCTAATTTATTTAAATCCCCTATGTAGCAATTTTCACTAACCAGAAAAAAATTTACATTGAAAGAAAAAAATCCTTACAAGCCAAAATAGATGCCACAAATTTCTAGTACCACAGAAACTTTACACGCCTAAGCTCATGCTGCTTATAGGTGAGTCCCTCAATTTTAATCACTACCTCTTTCAGTTTATACAGAATATTAACCTATTTGATTATAAGATTTTTCCACTCAGCACAGATCAGAGGCTATAAGACATATATTGAGTAGGAAAAGGTTGCATTTTTAAAAGTGAGAGCTCTAACAGACATGAGCTGGGATGAATGATAGTTTGACAGTATGGCAGGAGACAGGGACACTTTAAAAAACCAGACTCAAGGCTGCAAAAACATACAGTTTGCTTGCTTTTCCAGCCTCTTGGGAATTACTGGTTTAGAGTTCAATGTAGATTTTAGAGTAAAAAGCAAGGTTTTCATGCTTAAAGATAAATGCCAGCTATCTGGAAAATTAATTTATTCCACAATAAAGTCAGATAACCCAACCATTACTGTTCTTCATTTAGGTAGGACTCTGTACCTGTGAATATTTCAAAATACTTTATTTTACCTTCCATCATTTTATCACATTGCTTTGAAAGTCAATGGTTTGGTTACACTGGATATTTCCTAGAAGGAAGTAAAACACATGAATTTTAATTTAGGTTGTTTGATTCAAGGCTCTTTTAACTACAGGAAACATGTGTATACTAAAATTAGTCAAGGGGAAAGAAATTTCATTGATTGTTATTGTTTTTAAAGTGTGGCAGAGTGAGCTAAAGATTCTACGTTTGCCAGACACCCACAGTATAAAGGAAAAAACCTAGCTATTAGGGAAATGTCATTTGGCATCATGGGCTGAAAGAAAAAGGGAAAGTTGTTTGATATACTCCAAGGCAGGAGAGGTGAATACTTTTAGCATAAGAAGAACTAGGTTTTACTTTGCCAAAACTAGAGTCTTGTTCTCCAGTGAGAAGAAGATACATTTCTCATGTGCACCATCTGGATACACTGGAGAGATAATCTTCATCCTCATGAAGGTAAAATCGTGTGTGTGTGTGTGTTTAATGCTCCCTCATCCTTTCTACCTCCCAAGGAAAGTCAGTAGACATTGAGGAAGAGCAGTGAAGAGGAAACCAACTAGTGACACAGAGCAACAGTCCCTAACCTTTTCCATCAGGGATTCATTTCATGGAAGACAATTTTTCCACGAACAGGGTGGGCAGGGGAGAAGGAGGATCATCAGGCATTGGATTCTTATAAGGAACATGCAACCCAGATCCCTCACATGCACAGTTCACAATAGGATTTGTGCTCCTATGAGAATCTAATGACCCCACTGATCTGGCAGAAGACAAGCTCCACTCTCCTGCCACTTACCTCCTGTGGTATGCCCAGTTCCTAACAGGCCATGGACCAGTACTGGTCCACAACCCCGGGGGTTGAAAACTCCTGATATAGAGGGCTTCCAAGGGTGTAATATCTTCAAACTTTAAGATGATTCTAACACAGAGATAATTCAGTAGGAAATGGAAATCCCAGAGGACATAAATAAAGTAGGGACAGGATGTCATGAAGAGAGAGGTTCAAGGAAGAGATTCTTGGGAAATAAGAACAAAGATGCAAGGAATAAAGGAGAAACGTAGTAAAATCTTTCATCCTTCTCCTTCTTACCTCACCCCTCACCAAAAAACATATATTCGTATATTCAGTATGACTTTAGAATAGTTACCTATATTTCATCAGTAAAGCAGGCAAGGTGACATCCAAACAGGTAAGGCTGGCCCTCCCCTCCATGGGCAGTGGCCCCTGGCAGCACCTCACGGGTGAGCATGGACTGCCCACTCACAGATGATGATCCAGATCCAGAAATATAGGCAAACTAGGTTTTTCCCAACTCTTCTCTCCTTGAAGGATAGGAATACCTTGGAGGGTAGTTCTCTTTGCAAGGAAAAGAGTCTACAACGTGGAGGTATATTCAGATATATGTGCAATTGGGCTGTCTAAAATAACTGCAATATGTGTGCAATTGGTGAGCCTTAAGTTTTTTTCCTCTCATCTCCAGAGTTGGGAGGATCATAAAATAATGGGATGTTTTTTTCAATTTGTAGTTTGATCTAATTTAACATGCACAGATTACCTTTTGAATCTAAATGTCACAAACAGAGTTATGGAAATCCAGACAAAGATGAAAATTCTGATGCTTTGTGTTTTTCAACGCTTGGGGTGAGGTGAGGGGAAGTGTAGATAGCTGGTTTTCCTAAACAGCTGCAAGTGAATCAGTTAGCTGCTCAAAGCTAATCTCACATTTTTCTCCCTCCCCTCCCCTGCCTCTTCCCTTCCCCTTCCCCCTCCTCTCCCCTACCAACATCATTCTAATATGGTTATCAAATGAAGCCTTTTAGAATCACGATAGCCCTATCACTAGCTGACCTTAGTCTGACTCCTTGCATCCCAAGCGCCATTCTCACAACAGGACTTTCCATTTAGCTTGCCTGGGAAAGAATGTGAGCTGGCCAGGCAACGCGGATATCCACTCTTCCCAGCAGTGGTCGTTCTTATTGTCAATTTATAAATTAGCATTTTGATGTATATCCTTTAGACCTTTGGGAGTTGGTGGGTGTGAGTCATCGTCTCTGAATCTGATCAACTCTGGAGCATTGATAACGTCAACTTCTAGAGTTGTGGGAGTGAGGGACTGACTCTCAACTGTTGTGAATTAATCACAGTAAATGCTTCTTGAGGCCTCAGTCCCATCTTCAGTCTCCATAGCATGCTGTTTACACTCCTGCTTGACACCTACTTTATGTTATCTTGCATTAGGCTCAATTGCATACCCGTCTGTCTTCCTTTGCTGTTGGAGTGTAAACTCCCCAAGGCAGGGACTATATTGGTCCCTGTATTTGCAATAGTACTAGCATAATATCTGTGCTCAGAAGGTGTGCAATAAATGAGTGTTTGCTGTGTGTGTTTGGTTGTTTTTGAAGTTCTATTTTTGAAATGAAATACACCAGTTTTCTCTAGCATGTTGAGCATATTTTATCATGGTATCATTAGGAGAGCATCTTACAATAACTTATGGGTAAGTCTCTTCAGAGACAAAATTATTTTTATAGGGTTTTCCTGAAGGTATCAGTCAGCTTTTAAAATTTCACAGATGTCTTTGATTTGCTTTAAATAGGTTGTAATAATTTAAGTGGAGAAATTGAAAGCAGGGACTATTTCCATGTACTTGGTTTTGTTTTCAAAATAGTTTATAAAAACATATATCTTATAAAAGATATGGAGTAGATACAAAATAATCTTTATAAGTCAAGACTTATGATACAATGAACATCTATGCACCCAGCACTCGAGTTACAAATAGTGCATCAATATTATCTCTGAGATCCTATATGCCCCTTCCCTATCCCATCTCCCTCCTTCTCCTACACGGAACCCAGAATCATGAGTCACATGGTTGCTTAATTAAAAAGTAAATATAAAAACAAAATCTAAACACTCTTGACCCTTATGAACACAATTGGCAAAACTTTAAAAGTTGATTTGTTTGATTTTAGGATTTTTATGCATTTTGAGAGAAACAAGAAGAAAACACAGTTTCATGGGATTTTTTTTTAGGATTCACCCCCAAAACAGGGTGACAGGAGGAGATCCTGGTGCCTTTAGAGATGACCTGTTATCTTATACAAGAGGAAATATGTGAGTGGGAATGAAGGAAGGTTAGGTACAGACTTAAGAAACACAGGTCTTAGAATTTGTTCTGTAGAGCTACATCAAGTAAAGCAGTTCATGGGACGACTGTCTCTAAAGTAGGGGAATAACTATCAGGACACAAAATAGGGATATATTCTCCCTGAACTGGTATCGAGATGATGTAACTGGTATCGAGATGATGTAACCCGGGAGATTCTCCCGGGTTATGTTAGGTTATAGATTAGTGAAAAAATTAGCAAACAAGGCTCTAGTTCTGGCTGGGTTTTGGAATATTCCTGTTCTGGGAAATAGGAAAACACTTACCTCTAAAATCGAATGTATGCCAACTGGTTACATTATTGTAAGACACAAAATGTATTTAGCTTCCTTTAAAAAAAAATGAAATGAATGGTTTTCCTTTAGAAAACACATTCATTCATTCATTAAGTCATTATTTTTAGTGGATTGTTTGTGTGTGTGTGTATGCAATATTCTTAAATCCCAGCCCAGAGGATAGCAGTCAATGCTGGTAGGTTGTGGAAAAAAAACACATTACCGTAATGGATTTCAGCAACCTTCTTCAAAAGGGGGCATTGTAATGATTCTGTGGGCTGTTGCGGTGTTATCTTGAAAGTACAGTAATGGAAGTCCATGAGGCTGAAGGGCTGTGGTTAGACACATTAGGTTCCAGGAAAAAGGCTGCTAGTCGGTAAAAAAGAACCTCAATCGGAGTTTGCTGCCTTCTGTGTTATGCCCCAGAAATTAAATAAAATTGGTTTAAGACTTTGAAGCAGCAAAGTCTGTTGCGCTTCAAACAAGGCTTTGTTTGAGGGGAATCGTTGGCTTATTACTAACACATTTACCCAGCACCCAGAAAATGGTAAAGAACAGTGAAACCCAGATTTGGAGAGAAACGGTCTCAGAATCACATGCCGGGTGAAGTGGTGCCTGGATCAGAATTATGCTCTCTAGAGCTGCTCTTACTATCTCCAAAATGAGAGGTGATGGATTGGTGACATTTTAAGCAAATTGAATTTCATAACTTATGGATTCATGGACTTGTGGCAGGGATCTTATCTGTGTAATTCCTCTGGTTTGTAAGACCTCTGGACTCTAATTGTCCTCCACCCTGCGTATTACTCATTATTAAAAATGACTTGTGCCTGTAGCCATAAAATGGACTGTACAATGAGAAGTGACATTTAGAAAATTGTGCTTGGATTAAATGGAACTTCCTGAAGTCCAGAAGTATCCTGCTCATGGAAAGTGACATCTGCCTGATTTCTTTGAGCCTGTGTGGCAAGTACTGATTTATATACTCTCACCTGTCGCATGACAAGCACTGGGAATGGAAAGATGGATGCCAGTAGTCGTAACACTGCCACTGAAACCTGTGGCAATGTTCCCTCTAAAGTTCCAAGACAATGCTATTTTTTTCCCGGTAAAATAAAGTAGGATATGCTTCATTTTTCAACTTTTTTAGAACTGTAAGAAAATATCTTCCAGTTTCTGGTTCCTATATTCCTCATTCCAGTTTGTGTAAACAATTTATCATCTCTTGGATTAGCTCCCTGGGAACAAACACTCTGGTTAGTTTTTGATTTAGGAGAAAGACTATATCACTGATTTTTTTAAAGGCAAGCCTGTTTATCTCCTTCCCTGATTAACATGCCTTGATGGGTCCTTATTGGCATTAGGGGAAGACGCAAAATCATTGATGTGATCTCTATGCACCTGCCAGTCTCTCCAGTCCCACAGTCCACTAGACACTGGCCTTTCTGGATCCTGGAAAGCCCGACTCTTTCTTGCCTCAGGGCTTTCACATATCCATCTGTTGGGAGGTATCGATCAGAAGGTAGTCTATTGTATTGGCAGAAGGAAATACAGGCTGTGGGCACTAACTCCAAGAAACACACTGGGGGCAAAAAAGTTAAAAATGAGGAATAGAAGACCACAGAAAAAATTAATGTTTTGGCAACTGCCAGAGTGACATGAGTCAGGACAACAGCTGACATTCAGCCAGATGAAGTAGAGCCCGTTTAGGCTGAAGTTGAGATGCTACTTGCTTGCCCAGGTATAGCCCTCTCCTGTAAGTGGTGTTTGGTTAGAAATGCCATATGCAGTGAGGAAACCAGCCATCAAACAGCAAACTTATAAACCTGAAATACGCCTTCAAAACTGCAGGATCTCTTACTGAGATGGTGGTAATCCACGAATAAACCAGTCATTCCAGTCTCCATGTCGCCCCGCTGGATCTGAGGGCGGCATTGCTGGTAGGTGGTGACCTCAGGACTGGAAACTAATTTAATACGGTGACTTCTGTAAATTAGACCGGCTTCCTAGCCCTGTGATGAGTTCATTGCTGCAACTAGAGGGCTACGGAAGATTGGGGAAGGGAAGGCACACCCCCAGCCTAGGAACTCTTCCTCCATCCCTCTCCCCCCTCCCCGTGGCCCCAGCACCTTCCACAGGCTAAGGCACCACGTTCTCCCTTCACGTTCGTCAAACTGTTTCCCATCTTCTTACTCTTTTGGTGATAGTACTTGCTATTCACTTTCCTAGAACTTATCATGGTTTTCCCAGGGTGTGTATGTGTGTGCTGTCTGCCTCTTTCCCTGCAGGAGACATGTTTAGTAGGGCCCGACCTCACCTGTCTCACTTCCTATGAATCCACAACACTCAGTACCACACCTGTCACAAAGTAAATGTTCAGCAGTGAAAAAGCAGATTCTGGTTACATCAGTTTAAAATTTACCAAAAGCAGAAAAATCCAACTCAAAGTGGTTTAAGCAAAAAGGAAAATTCACGGACTTGTATAACTGAAAGTTCCAGAGGGATGCTGGCTTTTTAATGTAATTCAATTTAACTTTTTTATTTTAAAGATGTAGGGTACAATTCAGGATTAGGTATATAGGTGGTCTCCTACAGGTAAAGTGTGAGCCTCCTTTTGGTCCCCCACTTTGCCTGGTTTGAGATCAGGTATCCTTATTGATGCTATGCCCGCACCCCCAAATGCCAGTAGTATCTCGCTACTGCCAATCCCTTTCTTATAGCATTATGGTAAATGTTCAGGGTCCACTTATGAGTGAGAACATGTGGTAGGTACTCTGTCCTCTGTTTCTGTGATAGATCACTGAGTATGATAGACTCTAAGTCTATTCAAATTACTGCGAAGCCCATATGTTTGTCCTTTATGACTGTGTAATATTCCATTGTTTACATGTACCACATTTTAAAAAATTCAGTCCAGTTTGAATAGGCAGCATGCTTGGCTCCTGTTTTTGTTATTGTGAATAGTGCTGCAATAAACACAGGTGTGCAGGGATCTTTTTTGCAAAATGATTTGAGTTCCTCCAGGCATATTCCCAGTAAAGGAATTGCTGGGTCATATGGAAGGTCAAAGTCTAGTTCTTTTAAACATTGCCACACTGTTTTCCAAAGAGGTTGCACTAGTTTGCATTCCGATCAAAGTGTTGAAGTGTTTCTTTTTCTCCGCATCCTCTCCAGCATCTGTTGTTTGTTTTATTAATGATGGCCATTCTTACTGGGGTTAGGCGGTACCTCAATGTTGTTTTGATTTGCATTTCTCTGATGATTAGTGAGGCTGAGCACTTTTTCATGTGTCCATTGGCTGCCCATATATCTTCTTTTGAGAAGTGTCTATTGATGTCTTTTGCCCACTTTTTAATGGGGCGGTTTGTTTTTGTCCTTTTGGCACATTTGAGTTCCTTGTATATCCTGGGTGTTAGGTCTTTGTCAGATATACAGTTGGCAAATATTTTTTCCCATCCTGTGGGCTGGGGATGCTGGCTTTGGACATATTTCACAGGCAATTCAGATGATGTCGCCAAGAGCCTGGTTTCTCTGTGTCTCTGCTCTGCCTTCTGTGGTCCTGCTTTCATCAGTCCCTGCTCTTCTAGTCTCTTACTTTAAGTTGTTGTTGTATTAAATGTAGAAAAAAGGGCATCAGCAGCTCCAGACCACATACCTTACACCTCACAGTCTAGGTGGTCAGGCATCCAAAAGAGGTTTTCTTGTAGTGGCTTCTACAAAAGTAAGACTGCATCTGCTCACCAGAAGCCGCAGCATATAAATATCTGGCTCTCATTGGCTTTGATTTTGTTAAACACAGGTCCATAAGTCAATAGTGTTGCCAAAAAGATGAGCTGTGGTAATTGAATTAAACTAATCTGGGTTCATCTCTGAATAGTCAGGTTGGGCTCATCCTATTCAAATGACAAGGTTAAGAATGGGAGAGGAATGGGTTCTCAGAGCAAATTCCATGGCCAGGTGTTGGACGGGCAGCAGGCAGGTGTCTGCTATATGGTGAAGCATGAAAAACACTCATTTCATATTTTCTTACTTTTTGTCTCATACCTACTTTTCCAATGGACAGTGTGATTCCTGGTCCACCATTTTACCAAGACATTTGACACCTGTGCATGTCACTGCTGCTGACTGCTAGCCCCGTTGCAGACCCACAGCCCCACCTGGACTGGGTTTCTTGGACTCATGTTGACATCATGCAGGAGGTGAGAGCCTGGAAAAGCAAGGAAACAGTCAGTCACCCTAAGTTTTAACTTAGTGTCCAGGGCCCAGCCTTAACTTCTTTTTATAACCTGACTATGACCTTTGGTTGTTCTGATGAGTGAACATCTACCTCCTTCCTGGGTTGTGGTTCTACTTTTTTGTGTGCTATGGTAACAGCATTTCATAGCTTGCCCTGTGCTAGGCTTTTAAAAAAGTTTTTATTTTATTATTTATTTATCTTTTAATTGACAAATTATGAACGATATTTATTATACTTATTGATGTTTTGATAGATGTATACATTGTGGAATGATTAAATCAAACTAATTAACATATCATCTCACATGCTTGCCATTTTTGTGATGACAACATTTAAAATCTACTGTCTTAGCAATTTTCAAGTACATTATATATTATTACTAACTAGAGTCACCATGCTGTACAGTAGATTTTCAGAGCTTATTCCTCCTGTTTAACTGAAACATTGTAGCCTTTAACCATCATCTCTCCATTCCCCATCCCCACCCTACCCCATCCCGGATAACCACCTTTCTACTCTCTGCCTCTATGAGTTCAATTTTTTAAGATTCCACATGTAAGTGAGATTATGCAGTATTTGTCTTTCTGTGCCTGACTTATTTCACTAGGCATAATGTCTTTTAGTTTCATCCATGTTATCACAAACGTCAGGATATCCTTCTTTTTAAGGCTGGATAGTATTCCAACATGTATAAATGCTATATTTTCTCTCTTCATCCGTCCATTGATGGACACTTAGGTTGACTGAATAAACCTGCAATGACCGTTGGAGGGCAGACATCTCTTCAATACACTGATTTCATTTCCTTTGGATATATCCCCAGTAGTGGGATGGCTGGATTATGTGATAGTTCTACTTTTAATTTTTTGAGAAAACTTAACACTGTCTTTCAAAATGACTGTACTAATTTATATTCCCACAAAACAGTATACAAGGGTTCTTGCTTTCTCTGCATTCTCTCCGACACTTGTAATCTTTTGTCCTTTTCATAATAGCCATTCCACCAGGTGTGAGGTAATATCTCACTGTGGTTTTAACTTGCACTTTTGTTAAGATTAGTCATATTGGACATCTTTTCATACACATATTGGCCTTTCATATGTCTTCTTTGAAGAAATGTTGTTCAAATCCTTTCCTCATATTTTAATGGAGTTATTTGTCTTTTTGCTACTGAGTTGTTTCAGTTCCTTATATATTTTTAGATATTTACTCATTATTTGGTATATGTTTTGCAAATATTTTCTCTCATTCAGTAGGTTATTTCTTCATGCTTTTGATGATTTCCTTTGCTATGCAGAAGGCTTTTAGTATGATGCAATTTCATTTGTCTATTTTTGCTTTTGTTGCATGTGATTTGGGGATCATATCCAAAAAGTGCCAGATCATGTCAAGAAGCTTTTACCTTATGTTTTATTCTAGTAGTTTGCAGTTTTCAGGCCTTATATTTACATTTTTAATCTTTTTTGAGTTGATCCTTATATAAAAGGTAAGATGATTGTCCATTTTTATTATTCTTTAGATAGATATCCAGTCTTCCCAATGCCATTTATTTGAAGAATTGAAGAGGTTATCCTCTCCCAATTGTGTGTCCTTGGTTCCTTTGTCAAAGATCGACTGACTCTAAATGCATGGATTTATTTCTGGACTCTGTATTCTCTTCTATTAGTCTATAAGTGTGTTTTGTTTCAGTACCATGCTGTTTTGATTATTATTGTAGTAGATTTTGAGATCAGGTAGTATGATACCTCTGGCTTTGTTCTTTATGCTAAAGATTCCTGTGACTATTTGAAGTCTTTTGTGAGTCTATGTGAATTTTAGGATTTTTTTTTTTATTTCTGTAAAAACTGTCATTGAAATTTGGATAGGAATTGCATTAAACCTATAGATTGCTTTAGGTAATATGGACAATTTTATGGCATTAATTCTTCCAATCCATGAACACAGATATCTTCCTATTTATTTGTGTTTTCTTCAATTTCTTTCTTTCTTTTTTTTTTTTTTTGAGTTGGAGTATCACTCTGTCACCCAGACTGCTGGGTGACAGACTGTCACCCAGACTGCTCAACCTGCTGGGCTCCAGCGATCCTTCTGCCTCAGCCTTCCATGTAGCTGGAACTACAGGCGCACGTTACCACACCTGGTTGATTTTTTATTTACTGTAGAGATGAGGTCTCGCTGCCCAGGCAGGTCTCGAACCCGTGGGCTCAGGCAATCCACTCACCTCAGCCTCCCAAAGCGCGGGATTACAGGCTGAGCCACCGAGCCTGGCTTCTTCAATTTCTTTCATCAATGTTTTATAGTTTCCAGTGTATAGGTCTTTTACCTCCTTGGTTAAATTTACCCCTAAATATTATTTTTTCTGATGTTATTGGAAATGGGATTTAAAATTTTTTTAATAGTTCATTGTCAATGTATAGAAATGCGACTTATTTTTTATAAGTTTTGTGTTGAGGCTTTTGTCTAGCAACCTATATAATACTCTGGCCTTTCTAGAACTGGGATCTTGCCTCACTCTTGTAAGTGTCCTTAAAAGTTGAGGACTTGCTACCATCAGACACAGATTTTGAGTCTAAAACTGAAGTTCCAGCTTGGTTTAACACATAAACAACTATATGTTACAATGGTATTTGATGAGAGACCTTTAGAAGAAAAGCATCTGATTACTAGTTTTAATAAGATAAGCAACAGACAGGTATGACATTTGCATGTCCCAGTTGCTTCTAGACCAGTGATCCCCAACCTTTTTGGCATCAGGGACCAGTTTCATGGAAAACAATTTTCCCCTTTTTGATTTCCATAAGGAGCCCTCACTTGGGCAGTTCACAATAAGGTTCCTCTTCCTGTGGGAAGCCAACACCACACTGATCTGACAGGAGATGCAGCTCCACCCAGCCGCTGCTTACTTCTTGCTATGCAGTCCAGTTCCTAACAGGCCATGGGGCAATACTGGTCTGCTGCCTGGGGATTGGGGACTCCTGTTCTAGAGCATATCAATAAAGAGCACCTTAGCGGGGAGTGGCCTAAAGTCTTATTTAGAACATTCATATTTCATTTCTTGTTCATATGAATGATTTCTTCTTTTTAATATTGATTGATTCATATTTAATCTTTTTAATATTAATTGATTCATATGTAACCTTTAACTGGGAGGCTTGTGATAAACATAAGTCTTGTAAAGATACTTGTCATCATAAATTGCATATATTTGCAAAATCTACAGACTGCTTATTATAGGTGAATAAATTTATTTACATAGAAAGCAAATCACTTGTGATAATCCACAAGTCTGTCAAAGGACTCTCCTGTTTTGTGTAAGTTGATTAACCCACTGCTCTATAAAGCTCATGTAGGTTAGCTGCGAGGCACAAGTGTTTTTAAACACTTTTGGCCTGGCCTTCAGGAGGACTGCTTGAGAGAAAGGGCTTGCAGCAGGTTCTATCATAAATAGCACCGTGACCACTGACTCCCTACTTATTTGTCTATCTTCACCTCCAAAGAGTTCCTGCCTGATGTTTCCTATCACTGGGCTTTACCACCTGCTGGAACCATAGGTCTTTCTGCAACTTCCATTGCCTTTTATATCAGCCCCCACTGAAGGGTTCGATCCTGCCTACTAAGCTCCACTTTCTGCCTGCCCTCGCTGGGCCTATTCCTCTAGGTGTGCACCCAGTCCATCCCCATCCTCTTACAGTCTTTTGTCTCACCTCGGTAATTAATGGCAGGTGGTCTAATCATGAGAAGCAGAAAATGTCATATTTCTCTTTTAAAAAAAAACTCAAAGTGTAACCTAAATTAGGCTGCCTTTTGTAGCTGTGTGGTTTTTAGCTAATTTTCTTTTCATAGGTCAAAAGAAACTGAATTGAGAAGCCACTCAATTGAAACACACATTGTTACCCACCCTTCTGCAGAGACTGATGACTCCTAGGTCATTTGCTGTCAAACTTCTGGGGGGCACATGTTCAGCTGAAGAGTTATTAAAATCCTGGGCTCTCTCCACAGACAATGGTAGGTGTCATGTGGGATGTGAGAGTTTTCTTTTATATGAACTTTCCTTGTTATTCTGTTGCAAGTAGTCTGGGGTCCACACGTTAAGATATATTGCTTGCCGGGCTCGGTGGCTCAGCCTGTAATCCCGCGCCTTTGGGAGGCTGAGGTGAGTGGATTGCCTGAGCCCGCAGGTTCGAGACCCGCCTGGGCAGTGAGACCTCATCTCTACAATAAATCAAAAAATCAGCCGGGCGTGGTAGCGCATGCCTGTAATTCCGACTACTCGGAAGGCTGAGGCAGAAGGATCGCCGGAGCCCAGCAGGCGAGGCTGTGGTGGCCAGGAGCAGCCACTGCACTCCAGTCTGGGCGACAGAGTGAGACTCCAACTCAAAAAAAAAAAAAAAGATATATTACTATGGTGAGTTAGAGAAATTCACCAGAGCTCTTTCTGTTGTTTAAGGCAGAAAAATATGTCATGTAGACAAATCTCTATTTTTGATTGAAAGACAGATCAAGGGGGAGAAAAACATCTTCTCAGAGATACCAGGCATTGCTCTGGTATCTTATAGAGACTGGTGTTACCATGCAGTTGTTTAGTTATCAAGTAAGAAAAACTCTCAATTGGCTTATTACCCGATGGGATGACAAAGTCTCATTGTCCTTAATAAAAATCAAAGATTTTACTTCCCTGTTCACATGATTAATTCCTGATATAACCTGGCTTGCTGCCAATACAGTTCCTTTATTAGATAAAAGATTTTTTAAAAAAGATAATTTTCTACTTTCGTTCTAATTTCAAATCACTTTGTAAAGTTTCTGGGATATTCCAATTTGTTGACTCCAGAAATGGTACTTAGGCACTGCTGTCCATCCATCCATCCATCCATCCATCCATCCATCCATCCATCCATCCATCCTTATGTTCATTCACATGCTTATTGAACATCTATTTTGAGCCAAATTCTGCATTAGTTAGACGTGAAAAATTCTCCACGAATAAAAGTGGTGATGTAATTTTGATTAGCACAGGGAATTAAAAACAGAAAGTATTCCAAAAATTAGGAGCTGACAAGGTCAGAGTAGAGTAGGAAAATGAAGATTAGTAGTACTTTTGAAAGATTCTTAGATAAAGTGATATTTAAGCTGTGATTTTGAGAAGGAATGAGTAGGAGTTAGGCTAATGAGGAGGGGGAAATCTGTGTGCTTGATGTGGGAAGAAGCCAGGCCTGTTCAAGGACCAGAGTGAAGAAAGTCATTGAGGGAACTGGAGGGAGTCGAGAGATGAAGCAGGAGTAGTGGAGGGAAACAATTCCCCAGAGCCACAAGTATTACGGCCAAGTTCAGATGCAGTGAGACAGCACTGAGCAGCTCAAGATGAGGAATGGCAGAGCAGTGTTTTCTTTTAACAAGGACAGATAAGCCACTGTGTGGAGACTGGACTGGCAGGGGAAGAGTAGCAACAATGAATACAGGAGAGGAGTTAGGAAGCCATTACAGTAGTCTGGGTGAGCAGTGGTTGTATGGTGGTGATAGTGGAATTGGGCAGAGTGGACCTGAGAAATAATCTTGAACCTGGTCATATATTAGACACAGAGGCAAGAGTCAGGGAGGTGTGACAGAGTTCTTCAGGTTACTGGCTCGAGCAGCTGAGTGAAGAATGGGCATTTTACTGAAGACAGAGACACCGATGAAAGAGAAGGATTTGTGTAGGGAATCCGCCACATAGCTAGCTCCTGTTGAGAGCGTATCATCCAAGCAGAGTTGTCAAGTAAGCCACATAGAATTGTGGTAAAGAGTCAAGCATGGCTGGGCACAGTGGCTCAAGCCTGTAATTCCAGCACTTTGGTAGGCTGAGGCAAGAGGATTTCCTGAGCTCAAGGGTTTGAGACGAACCTGGGCAACTTGATGAGATCCTGTCTCTACAACAAATCAAAAAATAAGCCAGGCATGGTAGCACCCACCTGTAGCTCCAGCTACTTAGAAGACTGAGGCAGAAAGACTGCCTGAGCCCAGCAGGATGAGGCTGTGGTGACTGTGAGCATACCACTTCACTCCAGCCTGGGTGACAGAGTGGTCCAACTCAAAAAAAGAAAAGAAAAGAAAAAAAGAGTCAAGCACGCAGACACAAATTTGGGAGGCATCAGTGGCGACATGAGTACTGAAGTTGTGGGACTAGGCAGACACTCCTTGGAAGTGAGTAGAGATGGGGAAGCCATTAGATACGTTGCTGAGAAGGGGAGGATCAGACCAGAGAACACAGGGAGGGACTGGCCTCTGAGAGAAGAAGGGTGTTTTTGCAAATATCAAAAAGGAAAGGGGGAGAGATGAAGATGCAGGGGAATTCAGAGGAATATTTTTTAGTAGGAAGTTGAGGAATGTTTAATGGATTCTATTTTCTCTGTGAGGTCAGAGGCAAAGTTATCAGCTGACAGTAAGGAAGATGGGCATAAGATTGGAGGCTGGAGGAGAGAAGAAAGGGCTGAAAAGTATTGCCTTGAGGACACATGCCAGCATTCCCATTTGCCTTCTTTCCCACGACTGCCAGGTCCTCCTGGAGCTGACAGCAACACTTTTATGGACACATTTGAAAGGTGTGTGTTAATTTAGCCTAGTATTTTCTTTCTTCCTTTTTTTTTAAAATTCAGGGTCTTATTCTCCCTCCAGGCTGGAGTATAGTGGCATGATCATGGCTCACCACAGCCTCAACCTCCTGGGCTCAGGTGATCCTTCCGCTTCAACCTCCCAAATAGCTGGGACTACAGGTGCACGCCATCACATCTCACTAATTTTTTGATTTTTTGTAGGGCAACGTCTTGCTATGTTGCCTAGGTTGATCTTGAACTCCTAGGCTCAAACAGTCCTCCTGCCTCACCCCCACAAAGTGCTAGAATTACAGGTATGACACACTGCACTTGGGCATATTTTCAATATTTTACAAGGCATATATATTTTTAAGAAACTCCGAATGTTTCACTGACTAGAATACTTTCATGACAATTCAAGATTATAAAACACTAAATTTTGAGGTACTAACAGATAATTGTCCATCTGGAGTGTGCATACATTTCTGTTCTTGCTGAAAACACTTGCCCTGAGAAAGTGGCTTTTGAATTTAGACTGAGCAAGACAAAGTGCCTGCAAAAGTCCCAGTGCAGGCTTTGAAGTAGGCAGGGGGGTCAACCCATCTTTACTGACCATAATGATTGAATTTCTATTTAAATAATGGCCTATGGAACAAAATCTGTGAAAAACTTCCCTCTAATGTAAAATTTTACCAAAGACTATTGGTAGCAACACAACTACCCCTACAGTTTGGTCCTCTCAGCATCTTTTCAAACTGAGGAGGTCAATAGTGAATACTTGATGGTTCTGTGTAACAGCTGCTCATAACCAGTCATGATGGGAACTGATTTGAAGCCAAGCTTGGTAAGTGGGATTAATGTCGTCATCTCTGTTTTTCCATCCCTAGTGCACATTTAACCACATTATCTCTTTCTCTCTTGATTTTATTTACTCATTAGCTGTGTTGTAATGAAGACTCCACAGTGACTAATTCTTCGGGCTCACAAGGTTGAGATACATCGGTGCTGGTACAAGGCAGTGGGACATGGTAGCCTCTCTTCTCTCTCGAGTGGCCACCAGACTGGTACAGACTGACAGTCTTCAATCTAAACACAAGGAAAAGCCCCCTCACAAGCTGTTGAATAAAATACCCCAGGAGAGATTCCGGAGAGATCCGCCCTGACCCTTTAGAGCAGTGAGCTCTGGAGAAGTTCTGAATAGACACTGGAGGATGGAACTTACTGAAGGTGAATTCATGGAAAACTACTCAGGGATGGAGAACCCACCTTTCTTTTCTTTTCCTACACAGTTATTTTTTTTTTTGTCTTCTACCACTCACCTTCTCCAACCTGTTGTGAGCGAGAGAATCTTAACTTCCTGTGTTATTCTTCTTCTTCTGTGTATTTTCCTTTGTTTTTCTTCACTGCAGAGTCCACAAATTCACCCCAATCTTCCACATCTTTCAATGTTTGCTTCTCTTCATATCTTTAGATCTGGTATTTGTTATTCTCCCTGGGCACACACTTCACTCACTCTTTTTTTGATTTTTTTTTTTGTGGAGATGAGGTCTCACTAAGTTGCCCATGCTGGCCTCGAACTCCTAGTCTTAGGCGATCCTCCTGCCTCAGCCTCCCAAAGTGTTAGGATTACAGGTATGAGCCACCACACCTGGCCCATCATTCATTCTATTATCACTCTTCTTATTCCTCACAAAGATCTTGAAACACCCAAATCTCTTTTCAGTATTTTCACCAAGATCTTGGTTCCCCCAAGGTGGAAAAGCACCTTAGGCTATCTGAATTAGCTTACTTGATATGTTAAAATATCAAAGAGTATTTGCTTTTTTAGAAAGAGAACCACATTAAAAGAAACTCACAGCAATAAATTCTGGTGGAATTTCATGTATTTTGATCATGGGATTTTCCTAGGATGGTATGATCTGCCCACGTGCAAGATTTAAACTTGCCACGTTCAAACACTCAGTTCCTGTTTTCTTAAACACTTGCTGGGCAAACTACATGAGTCTTGGACCACATTGTGTCCCTCTTCCCAGGGACAGGCCCTCTCAGTCTTGCCTAGTGTAGGAAGAATCTCATGGAGAGTAGAAGGCACTGGTGTGGAAACCTGACCGCACCGTTCTGGCCCTAACCCACCATGGCTGCCACGTGGCATCTGTCAGTCTCATATTCTTTACCTTTTACTGGGGATGACACCTAGTACACTTCTTACAAGTGGTATTGGACTCCAGGGTACTTACCAAACTCTTTGTAAAAATTTTTTTTTTTTGAGTTGGAGTCTCACTCTGTTGGCCACACTGGAGTGCAGTGAAACGCTCCCGGCCACCGCAGCCTCAACCTGCTGGGTTCCAGCGATCCACCTCAGCCTTCCAAGTAGCCAGAACTACAGGTGCGTGCTACCATGTCCAGTTAATTTTTGATTTATTGTAGAGACAAGGTCTTGCCAAGTTGCCCGGGTGGGTCTGGAACCTGTGGAGTCAGGCAATCCACTCGCCTCGGCCTCCCAAAGTGCTGGGATTACAGGCTGATCCACTGAGCCCGACCAAGTGTCTTTGGCTCTTGATGAGAAATTTAAGAACTGTTCTGTTTTCATCCTTTTATGTACATTTCCCCCCAGTGCCTAGTACAGCGTAAGCACGTTGTGAGGACTCAAAACATTTTTTTAAGTAAGTAAATTCAATTTAGTAATGTTTGTGGAGATAGTCTACAAAGAATACCTTTTTTTCTAGGTGCAGTGGGAATGCCAAAATGAGTAAGAATTTAAGATCTGTTGGAGAGGTAGCCAGGAAAACAACATCACAGATCAGAGGACAAAAGTGAGATTGTGGAAATGCTGAAGAATCAGGGGAGGAAAGATCAGTCACAACAGGAGAAATCTGGAAGGTGTTCCTTGAGAAGGTGCATTTAAACTAGCCTTGAGAGAAGGGAAGAAGCTCAGGCTGGGGAACCAGACTCAAAGGAGGAAGAGCCTCCCTGCTGGCTCTGGGAGGAAGGGATCAAGTGGAATTGAGCTGATTTGTACCAAATAATACCCTTAGCAGAAACTTGAAGCTTTGTCATTCATAATTAATAGACTAAGAATCAGAAGTCTCTCTTTGATCAGATTTCAGAGTTCAAGAGCTAATAAATAATTCATTGTCTCTAAGTGTTATCTTCATCTGTAAGTTTTTTCCTAGATCTTGGACACGCATAATGGAACAATAATAATTACGTTTTTAATAATTTTCATAAGAGAGATAAGGCAGGTTGGGGTGCTCTTTCTGCTCAGAATAAGAGAAAGGAATGTATAATTTGGTTCTTATAATTTGGC
The DNA here is from genome assembly GCF_000164805.1 of Carlito syrichta. NCBI lineage: Eukaryota > Metazoa > Chordata > Mammalia > Primates > Tarsiidae > Carlito > Carlito syrichta. Next base: position 218,375 of record NW_007248432.1, read on the forward strand.
TCATTATTTAAAAATACAGAGTCCCATATGGGTTGGAAATGTCAAACTGTGTCAAAGAAGTTAACATCCCCAGGCCTTCTACCCACGATGGAATTACTGTTCTTGGTGGTGAGGGAAGAGGACTCATTACAGCTTCTGTCCTGTACCCCTCCCCCCCGCACCCAGGTCTGAGCCAAGCCAGGACCTAGGCTAGGGCTCTGGGAGGACAAGAACCTCTCTGCCTCCAGATGGGGGAACTGAGAGGTGTGATTTCTGCTCTAGAGCTCTCTGCAGAATCGAGATGGGCCCAGGACTTCCCTGAAACCACCCTTGCTGGCCTTGGCCCCTTCTTACCCCTTTCTCTTCTCTTCTGGCTGCCTTTTTTACCCCTTTCTCTGCTGATACTACATCCTCAGTAAGTTATCTGGGTCTGAATTCTAGGACCAGGGTCTGTTCATTATTGCCGTGCAAACCGGGAAGAAACATTCCCCCACCTTTGGTTGCAAGAAAAAGAAGGATGCTTCATTGTTGGCAGGATAGACTGTTCTGAAAGCTGGAATTATAACTCTGTTTATATCTGTTACTCTGTGAGAATATATCAAAAGAATGTCAGCAATCCCGTGAACATGGATAGAAAAGAACGGTAATCTACGGTCACAGTCTTTGAAGTGGGAATTTAGAGGACAAATTCTACTTCTATCTTATTGATTAAGCTCCACATTGGGTTTCTCCTGATTACTTTACACTGAAAACAGATGAGCTCAGGGAGGTAAAAGATGGCCTCTCTCCTCAGGTAAATAACTTAAATATAAAATAGTCTCTACACATTCTGCCAGTAATCCACTTAAAGTTGATTTCTGCTCTAGAGAAATTCTGTGTGGTTGCTCTAGTCAATAACCACCCTAGTAACTGATGTTGTTTCTGTTGATTCTTGGTGGCTTAGGGAGCAATCGTGAAGCAGACCAAATGCCTGGTCAACTCCAGCTCCCTGTCAGCACCAGGGGAAAGAGAAAAGCGATTCAGGAGGTCAACGTGTCATGGTTGAGGCAGAATTAATCTTCAGGAATTGTGTCAGGACGAATCATCACTTGGTAGAGAACTGGGAGACACATACAAGAGAGAAATGCTCAGCTTTAGGTCCTCCAAGGGGGCTGAGATGCCCACGTCACCTGTGGATGTCTCTTCCTACCTTTGGGATTAGCATGCAGTATTGACTGGCACTCACTGGTGCGAGTTGTGTGCATCTGTGTTGCTGCTGTGGCATTGCCTCCTGTCCTCTCTCCGTCTTTGTGATCAGAGGACTATCCTCTTCTCCTTTCCCAGTTCCTCACGAAACACACTCCAGGAATGTTTTCCTCTCTCTTGTGAAGTATGTGGCTTTTGCAGCATAATTTTTGCTTCCAACTTTATAACTTGAGTTCTTTATTATTTACTCAAGAGCATTTTGATATTTAAAAAAACTCTGCATCGAGTTTTTTTTTTACAAAACAAACATCTTATTGAATTATGTACAATAGTTTCCAGGGATTTTGTGTAGCAATTTGGTCTTTTTTTGCACAGCCTAAATTTTACCAACTAGGGAACTTGATTTTAGATGCTTTGCAAACAAATATCAATTTAGTGCAAACAATATATTATCCAAATTCTCCCCCTTCATCTCTGGAGATTAGTGATAACTGGCTGGGTCCTAGCCCCTTCTTCCACTTGTGAAAGCTGACAGCCATACATCAATTCCAATAACACATTTAGGGAGGGTGAAAGTGAACACAGAGGATGCCTTTGATCCTCTGTGATTAGGGTTAGTTTGCACCATCTAGTACCCACAGGTAATTTCCAGTCCATGCTTTTGGATAACCAAAGCAGTCTTTCTTATCTAGTGGCAATTGCTTGCAATAAGCCTCGTTCTGAGCCTTTGTTTTAGATTCCTTATGGTGTTAAAATATTTACTTTTGTCCAAAACACATAGACTAAGCATAAGGACTTAGGTGTCATCTAACACATCTGATATTTTAATGGATTTTAAGAAAGGCAGTGGACCCTTTATCCTTTGTAAGATGACCTTACCTGGTATCTAATCTTCAAGGAAAGGCTTCATAATTCAGTGAAATCAGGAAAAATTAAGGAAGTTTATTAGGTATGGCCCCTTGCTGTTTAGGTACAAGGGGAAAGTGAAAGATTCAAGAAAACCTGATTTTGAAACTCTCTCTCTGGCCTGTTTTCCAGGACATTGAACAGGTTTGTCACTGCTCAAGTTGAGAGCTTGCCAGAGTTTTCACAATGGCTGCCGTGGCTTCTTAGAATTTAACACTCTCTGGTGCTGCAGCTTCTGTTCTTGGTCACTTCACAATCATCGTGGATTTGAACATCTGATGTTCTGAGACTAACAATTCACCCTCTCTGAGCAGTTGCTGCAAGGATAGATATGGAAATGGGCTCCTTGGACTCCAGATGTTTGAGTATGGCCTTCTGATAAACATGCAGATTGACAAAGGCATTTATCACCACTGCCTCCCTAAGCCCAGATTTCATTAAAAAGGAGAGGAGAAGATAGCAAATGAGAACTGTTGAGATAATCTTGTGAGATAGAAAGTATATAAGAATCCCTCCCTTCACCCTGTGTGGACAAGGTGAGTCCCCTGCTATTCTAGAGATGTTGAACCAGGCATGACATGGTATTAGGGTGACTGGGCACAGCTAAAGACTGAGTGTGGGCACATCCAGGTAGCAGGATATTAAATGAAAGTCTGCCTATGGAATGAGGAGTGCCTTAGTCCCCATCTCCTCCTAGTGTCCATTTCTCTAGGAGTGAGCTTGACGCTTCTCAAAAGGAAAACATGAGATAAGAGATGTGTCCAAGAGAAGGATCTTCAGAGACCTATCTGTGGAATGTGCCCATGACACGGTCAGGTTCCCAACTAGTTAGCCTGCAACAAAGCCCACAAGGCAGCAAATCCTGCACCCAGCCCGGGAGCTTCTGGTCAGTATCCTTAAATATGAGTGGCTCCACTAAGGACCATCCTTTGAGGAAGCCTCTACCATAAAAATAGGTTAAAAAAAAAGGAGGGGGGGGAATGGGGGGTAGGTGGGAGGAGGGAACATTTACAGAAAATAGAAATATCAAGGAGCATAAGAAAACATTTAAAAATGAGTATTATCAAAGAAATAAGCAATTATATTTATGAAAGAGGAACAGAATGAGATGAAAAGGGGAATACTCAGAGAAGAAAAAACGTGCTTGGAAATTAAAACTGTGATAGAAGATAAAATTGAGGAAGTTGTCTAGAAGATGGAAATAAGAACCAAGCGATAACAACAGGAAACTTTATAGTCATGGATTGACTGGGAAGAAAGTCATATCGTTTGAAAGTAATGACTTTTATCATTTCATAAATATTTCTCTTATTCATTTTTCTTTTCTTATCCTATTGTCTTGGACTTCTAGTACCACACTGAAGAGGGATAGGAATAGCAGACATCCTTGCTTAGCTCCTGACCTGAGTAGCAGGTACCTTTGAGCTGACTGAGATGACTCCTTGTATCTCTGGGCTATTGCTATAGGCTGATGGGTCTCCCACACAATTCAAGTGTTGCCAAAGTGTTAATATTGAGAGGTGGGGCCTTTTAAGAAGTGATTAGGTCATGAGGGATTCTTCCTCATTAATGGGATCAAGGCCCTCATAAAAGAGACTTCATATGATGTTCTTTCTGGTTTGCTTGTTTGCCTTTCCCTTCTTACCACATGATGCCACAACAAGAAGGCCCTCATCAGATGTTGGCACCTTGATCTTGGACTTCTCAGTCTCCAGAACTGGGAAAAATACATTTCTGTCCTTTATAAATTAGGTATTTTGTCACAGCAGCACAAATGGACTAAGACACTTATTATCTTCATTTTGAGTAAGTGTAGAATTTGACCAAATGGAGATTTAAATGGAGTCTCCATTCAAGAGATCAGATATATGTGTGTATACTCGGTGGCTCAGCCTGTAATCCCATGCCTTGGGAGGCTGAGGTGAGTGGATTGCCTGAGCCCGTGGGTTCGAGACCCGCCTGGGCAACTTGGCGAGACCTCATCTCTACAATAAATAAAAAATGAGCCAGGCTGGTCGCACGCGCCTGTAGTTCCAGCTACTTGGAAGGCTGAGGCAGAAGGATCGCCAGAGCCCAGCAGGTCGAGGCTGCGGTGGCCGGGAGTGGCCACTGCACTCCAGTCTGGGTGACAGAGTGAGACTCCAACTCAAAAAAAAAAACCCAAAAATACAATGTGTGACAATTAAGTGCACAAATTTGCCCTTGCCACCATGCACCCTATATAAACAATTTGGTAAAGTTTTACTGTGTTGGTATATCAGTGTCTCACAGCTGTGTTACGTCAACATGTGGCTGTGTCTTGCTGAATGGTGCTCATTATCATTGTTGCATGTTTTTGTGTACCATCATGAGACTGCTGGAGCTTGAATTAGAGCAACAAACAAACATTCAATTACTTGTTAAACTTGGCAAGAGTGAAAGTGAAATCAGGGACATGTTAGTTCAAGTTTATGGGGATAATACCATGAAGAAAATGGCAGTGTACAAATAGAATAAACATTTTTCTGAGGGAAGAGAAAGCGTCACTGAGCGGAGAGAAAGTATCAGCCAGTAACGACCAAAACTGATGAAAACTTTGCAAAAATTTGTCTAACTATGCATCAAAATCATCAGGTGACTGAGAAGCATAGCTGACCAAATAAACATTGGTAGAGAAACAGGAAAATCTTAACTGAAAATCTTGGCATGAGAAAGGTGTATGCAAAAATGGTCCCAAAGGCGCTCTTGCATCATTGCAATGCACTAGCTCACACAACACTGTCTATGAGGGAGTTTTTAGCCAGTAAATAAATAACTGTATTGGAACACCCTCCCTACTCACCTGATCTGGCTCCTAATGACTTTTTTCTTTACCCGAAGATAAAAGAAATATGAAAAGAAAGACGTTTTGATAGCATTCAGGACATCCAGATTAATATGATGACAGCTTTGATAGCCATTTCAGAAAAAGAGTTCCAAAATTGCTTTGATGGACTTAAGACTGAACTAATTTGGTAGGGGAGAAATAATTGCCTTAAACCTAAATTGTTAATCTATTTAAATTGTTTATGTCAGTGTGGTGATATTTTACCAGTATCAAAATTACTTTACTTATTTATTTTAATGTTTTCAAACAAAGTTTATTAGTGAGAAGAAGAGGGGGAAAGTGGAAGATTTATGCCAGAAAGACCAGACATGAATGAGTCTCTCAAAAGGAAAAATCTCACCCCAAATTACTTTAAAGCAAAGTTACAAAAACTATCATAAAGTGAATCAGTAACCTTTGTTAGATAAAAAATCAAATTTGTCTTGTATTCCACTGTGCAGATAAAGAAACCTATTGCTTGTGTATATACGAAGAGGAGCCACAAAAATCAGAATTATCATTGAATGGCAAGCCCTGTGTAGTACAGACTTCCCCTGCTACTAGATAAGTGTTCTAGGAAACTAGGTAAGTGTTCTAGGAATCCATTGGTATCAGTGGACCAGTTAGCATTGATGTGAGAGACTGCGTTCAGCTACAGTAAAATTTTTTTGGATCTTCTTTCAATGCATTTGCCCATTTCATGATGGTTGATTTATGAGTGTACCTGCCTACACTGTGTTGAGTGTTCAGCAGTTTTTGACCAAAAACAGCATGACTCCCATACCCCACCCTCTCTATTCACTCCATCTTGCCCCTAGTGACTATTTTTGTTTCCCAGATGAAAAAATTCCTCAAAGGGAAACATTTTGCCAATGTGAAAGAGGTGAAACAAAAAACGGCAGAAGCACTAAAAGATGTCAAAATGGACAAGTTCACAAACGCTTCTGAGCAGTGGAAAAACTTTCTCGATAGGTGTATTGCATCCAACAGAGAGTCCTTTGAAGGTGACTGAAGTTTAAACATGTGAAAATAAATACACAATTTCTTATAAATCAATTCCGGATTTTTTGGTTCCGCCCCCCTCGTATTTTTTATCTAGACACCATTCCCTCATGGTGAACTGGAAAACAGTACTCTCTAAACACTGTGGAACAGGAAAGATTCATATTCTGAACCACCCAGATCTGAGAAATGAAGAAGTAAATTATGAAGTAAGCACCAGATTTATAGCAAAAGTTGTGCTTATACGATCTCCCACAAGAAATGTATCAGGTTGGTGAGAACCCTGGTCTCTAGAGCCTGAATGCCTGAATTTTAATCCCAACTCTATCTTTACTGTGCGACTTTAGGAAAGTACTTGTCCTCTTGAGCTTTGATTTCCTCCTCTTTAGAATTAAGTTATTAATAGTATGGTGCCAACCTCCGAGGGATACCATAAGAACTGAATGAATTCATATATACTGTGGAATAACTTTTGAGTCCTTAGCCATCTATAAATGTCCACTGTTATTATGAACTTATGTCTAAACCCAGAAGCATGTGTCTCTTTCTCTTCATAGGTGACCACCCAGGAGGACTTCTCTTCTCTACCCTAGGAGTACAACAAGTGTTCCCATGTGTATATGTGTTCCCACGAGTATGCGGAGTGTGGTCTGTGTGAACCAGAGGAGCCCATGAGTCATAACAGCCAAGCCAATGCCAACAGCATGTCCCCCATGTAATAAAACCTGTAGAATTGAATTACGATGTCACTGAGTAGTTGCCTCTGAGTCCTTATGACAGCACATTTTCCACAGCTGGCAAGTTTCCTAGTGTATTTAGGGTCCCAGCTCTGTACCAGAACCCACTCTCTCTAAACCTGCTTCCCACCTGGAGCCACTTGGCTTCAGGTTTGGCTCTACTTTTTTGAGGTGTATTCAGGGTTTTAGGAGGAAATGCAAACTGTGATACGCAAAGTTTATAAGCATTTCTGGAAAGCAGACTCTTAATAAGCCACACATGTCTGTGAAAATGATATACTTTCTGCTTGAGCCTAATAAAACAGCAACGTCTTTTCATATGAGATATTATAATTGTGCCCCTCCTTCACGAACTCACATTTCAGAGCTTAGAAACAATGGAAACAGAAGACTGTGTAACCTGGACAAAGAGAACTTGAACAGTGAGAATATTCTGAATGTATTTCCTGTGTTTTCTCCTAAAAATAGGAAGTAATTTTCTGCTGGAATGATTGGAACTTAAGAACATCCTTCATTTATTTTCTTCATGACCTTGGTGCAGGGCTGGCTCTGAAATAATTAAGAAGCAGACTATGTACCATCTTTTACATAACCCCTTCATTTTTCCTTCTTCTTCCAACCTGAGTCTATTTGGTCTATGGTCTCTTTAAATGCCACTGTTCTCCAGCACAACCTGCTCCCTTGAACACACAGAGAAGTTAAGTATAGTCTCATTGAGCTGGACATGATGCTGACATGTTAGTTGTCCGAGAGTATTTGCATGGTCAGGAGAGAAAGGATCCATCTCTGGTGATGTGATTTTGCACATCAGGAAATGATGGGAGGCCTTGGTGGGAGGCTGCCCCAGGCTCTCAAAAGCACACCACAATAGGCACCTGCTCTCCTGGTGTGGGGCTTCATGGTTTATGGAACGCTTTAAAATGCATTTAATTTTTTATGTTTCATTTAATCTCCTTAACAATGCTGTGAGGTAAGCATTATTAACATCCTCGCCTTATGGATAAGAATATCAAGGCCCATGATATTTAAGTGATTGAACCAAGGTATAAAACTGTAACTTCCCCCAGGTGGCTCATTGCCCTAATCGAATATTCTTATTGTTCCTTTGGGCAGATGGGAAAAGTAGACATTGTGGGTATGTTATTTTGCCTGAAAGGACAAGCACAAATTAAAAGTAAGAGGTTTGATCCTCCCACTTGAAAACAAGGAAGAAAATTCTCTCCTCCCTTTTCTTAGAGCATTTACTTTAGAGATGCTTTCTGGCTGTGTGCTGTGGCTTAAGCCTGTCATTCCAGCACTTTGGGAGGCCGAGGCAGAAGGACTGCTTGAGCCCAGGATTTTGAGACCAACCTGGGCAACAAAATTAAAACTGTGCCTAAAGGTGTTGTGGCATGTGCCTATAATACCAGTTGCTTAGGAGGCTGAGATGGAAGGATCACCTGAGCCCAGGAGATGGGGGTTGTGGTGAGCCATGATCCTGCCACTGCACTCCAGTCTGGGCAACCAAGCAAGAACCTCCCCCCACCAAAAAAAAAAATCCAAAAATGCTTTAGAAACCTCTTAATTATAAATACTATCTCCTCTCTTTGAAATGAAAACCTCACAGGAGAGAATGTCACTATCCCCCAGTTTCTATGGGAAGGAAACTCTGGGAGTGAGCCTAACTTGGGGGGTGCTTTGCTTCAAGTGGCAAAACTACCACCTGCGATAAAGATAGGAGACGTTTGTTTTTCCTCTGGATAAAGCCAATTAGCTTTCCATGGTCAACCCAGTTACCAGGTGAAGTTAGGATGAGCTATGTGTGACACATGTAACTTTGCTTGAGAGCTCGTTATTGTTTGCTTTGAAGACAGTTATGTGATGGGTTATATCTGCTTGGCTATATGAATAAATAAGGCTCCTTTCAGTCTTTGTAATCTCTTGGTGGATTGTCTGTGATGCACATCACTTTCTGATTTGATGTCTATTCAATAATAACATTGTTTTCCTTTCTCTATTACCTTTGAGGAAAAGTTTACAGGGTTGGGAGATTTTGTTTTTAATTCTATCCCTAGTATACCCACGCCAGTTACTCATTAACCTCACTTTCTTTTTTGTTTTTGTTTTTCCTAAGCGGAAAATCAGGCATTTCTCAGATATCGGAAATCTAAATTTACTCTTTGTTAATTTGCATTTGTTTGCATGAGAGTATTAATAGGGGATGGAATTTTATCATCTTATATACCTTTCACCTAGGGTGAGTATTTTTTTTTACTGGTCACTGGGAACAATATTGCATTTGGCATTTTTTTAAAAAAAACCTCTCTTGTGAGAAAGAAAAGTGGCTCAGAGCAGTCTGAGGAATGTGAGGTATGCAAAATTTATCAGGTCCAGAGATACAGGAGTGAGACTTCAGTCATGCCCCACACCCAGGCCCCAGGATAATTGTTTAACAGCATTTTTTGCTTCCTTGTAGTTTTCAGACTATCTGATAAGTTATCTAAAATGTTACCAAAATTGTACAATGTGACCCTCACCCATGTCTTCATGTTCTTGGAATTTGGGATACCAAGAACAATGTATAGCCAATCAATAGCTTACGTTATTCTGATGTAAACTCTTGGTAAATTTCAGAGTTGCCCCTTCTTCTTCCTTTAAAAACCCACTTGTGACTGCCACTCATCAGAGCAACTTGAATCCATGTCTTCCGCATTACAGTCTTCTAATCTGGCCCAAGTATCTACCTGTGTAATTTTGTCTCCATTTCTTTCTTTAGGTTGACACATGTAAGACAGGTCTATTTATTTTCACACTTTTCTTATTATTTAGTTTTAAATTAATTTGCCCCCTCAGCCACATGTAGAACTAAGAACATTTGTGACGGGCTGAATGAAAAAACCCAATTTAATCAACTCTTCAACAGGCACCGTGAACCACAGATGCATAGTCTAAGATGGGCTTTGGAGACCTAATATTAAATGATTTATACTCACCATGGTATAGCTGTCTGCTTTGATATTTTCAGAATGACTGAATGTAAGTACATCCAGATTGTTTCAACCGTGATAAAAAGTTATAACTTCTCTGGTCAGTGAACAATCTTCTATTGCTTTCTTTAGTAGTGATAAGAAAATACATTTTATTGGACCAGAGCAATCGTTTCCAACAAATGTTGCCCAAGTTCAAGACCAAAGTCCAACACAGCAACTAACACAGGTCACTGGGGAGAAGATTTGTAACCGGAAGAAGTATGCCATGGGGACGTAGTAATGCATTCATTAACTGAGTGCCACCTGAAGTTTAATCAGTCTTCAAAGTAAGAGGATAGATTAAATGTCATCTTCTTCTGATAGATGATGAAAAGATTTTTTCCATCCCAGACTGATTTTTTACTTTGGCATTTATTCAGGAAAGATAAGATCCACTTAGAAGCTGGTCTGTATACTTTTGCATTCCTTCTGTATTGAAAAGCCCCAACCTGCTTTTATATAAATTACTTTTATTAATGTTAATTGTAATTTAAACAAAATGTTTCTCTTGGCTGCACATCAGGAATTTTAAAAAAATTTCATTGCAAATTTTCTGGATATACCAATAGATCAAATTTCTATACAAACTAAAAATGCATTAAGGTGTGTGAAATAAAATATATGTAATCGGTCAGCTCATTAACTATGATCCAGTTTTCCTTTTTATTGTAATTATTACATTACTTCTGTGAAGACTATAACTTTACATTCATTAATGATAATTCAAATCTTCTTTCTAATGACTTTTTTGAAAGTGTAGTAAATACCACTGCATCACAATTATCACAAGCATTAAAAAGCCAATTGAGTATAAACAACTGAACTGTTAATCAGATCTGAATTTAAATTTAGTTTGATCATTTATCAGCTGTGAGACCTTGTGAGTCTCAATGGACTCATCAGTAAATGTGAAGAACAATAATCCATACTTCTTTAGGGCTGTTGTGAAAATAATATTTATAAAGTGTCTACAATGCCCTGCATAGTAACTGCATAAAAGTGAACTTGATTCATATTGCTACAGGAGTGGTTGAGAGGTAAGAGTTTATGGTTTTCCATAAAGTGAGTCATTTGATTTCATGATAACCAAATATGCAGTTAATGTCAGTAAAATAGAATGGATTTGGCCAAGGAGGTCTAAACAATTTAAATTGTCCTGAGAATAAACATAGCTTCTTAAGTTTCCATGTGCCTGTGCATCATTTGGAGGTTGTGTTTGATGCTGATTCTGATTTAACAGGTCTGGCTGGAGCTGGCGACTCTGCACTTCCAGCCGATGAGAATGTTCCTGCCATGTGCCACACTTTTTTTTTTTAACATATTTTTTATTTTAAAATTGTGGGGTACAGTTAAGGGTTAGGTATGCAAATATGCATCGTTCAGGCACTCTTGTTGATAAGGGGTGTCCTTCTGTCCCCAGACAGATATTGGCCACCGTTAATCCTACCTCCCTTCCCTCTCTGCCCCCCCACATAGTTTTCCACCACTGTCAATCCTTTTCTTATAGTATTATGATAGATGTTCAAGGTCCACTTATGAGAGCAGGGAGACAGCCACAGATTGGGAAAAAGTATTTGCCAACTCCATTTCTGACAAAGGCCTAACATCTTGGATCTACAAGGAACTCATACGTGCTGAAAAGAAAAAAACAAGCAACCCCATTATAAAGTGGGCAAAAGCTATGAACAGACACTTCTTAAAAGAAGACATCCGATCGGCCAACAGACACATGAAGAAATGTTCAACCTCACTAGTCATCAAGGGGATGCAAATTAAAACTACACTGAGATACCACACTTTCAATAAAATGATTCCGGCACTAAGCACGCTCTGGGGACAATTGCCATGGGGTAAAATGTAGTTTCTCTTTAAGCGAATACAGGAACTACCACACCTACTTTGCTTCACTTATCTACTATTAAGAATCGTAGATATTATTTTGTATGCCACTTTTTATTTTAAAATTATTTCTCCGTCTGTCATCCACAAATTGCACAATTACAGAGAGGCTAAAATATACCAAACCCTAATATCCTCGCCACTTGGCCTAAATTTCTTTTCAAACTCTTCACGTTTGTATGACTCATACCTAGCACAGCACCCGGCACATAGTAGGTGGTTGAGAATTACTTGTTAATTATCCTGGCGGCTTTAACCAATGTTAGAGGCAGTGGTTTTCTACCTTCGATGTACAAGAATTACCTGGAGGTCCTTTAAAATGATGGTCCCCGACCTTTTTGGCATTGACTGGTTTTGTGGAAGACAATTTTTCCACAGACGGGGCGGGGGTGGGGGGAAGGGTGTCATCACGCATCAGATTCCTATAAGGAGCAGCAACCTAGATCCACCAGAGCATAGTTCACAGTAGGATTCCGAGGAGAATCTAATGCCACTGCTCACGCTGATCCCACAGAAAACGGAGCTCCGCCCACCTGCCGCTCACTTCTTGCTGTGCATCCTGGTTCCTAACAGGCCCCCGGTCTAGGGGTTGGGGATCCCGGTCTTAAAATATACTCAGGCTTGGTCCCCAGACAAATAAATCAGAATATCTGCAAGTGGGTCTTGGTTTGTTTTTAAAGCTCCCCAGTTGATTCCAATAGACAGGCAGGGCTGAGCCACTAAAATAGGTATGAACAAACATCTAGACATTTTCTCTACACAGCGTACCTGTGGAATCTGCTAGGTAATTTACATTATTTTCACTACTCTATTTCCTGTCTGTATTCAGCATACATGTTAATGATGTCTTAAGAACTTTCTGTGGAAAACTTTGAGCACTAAATACACAGCATAAAATGTACCAGAGAGATTTCAATTTCTTAACCAGTTCTTTCCATCCTGTCTTTTCTTGTCTTTCTCTGTTGAGCAGTTTTTAAAGATGATTTTAATTTGTTTTACCTTCATTATTAAAGTGATATATTTTTATATGTTTTCAAAAGTCAAGTAATACAAAAATGTGAATAAATCAAAGTAAAAACAAAACAAAAAACCCTTCCTTTCTGCACATCTTTCATTCCTGCACCTTAACAGGCAAGGCTGGAATTTAAACCTGACCTGGTTCTGAGGTCTCCTCTCTCACCTGATATTGAGTCAAGCAACCATTGGTTGTGCACTTCTTGACCTTACATTTGCAAGAAATAATATTCCTTGAGGTCTTTTGGGTTGTATTGAGGAAAGGGCAGCAAAAGGCCTAGAGTCTCAGGGACAAGACAGGTGCATTGAAGAGATGAAAACTGGAGTCCCCTGGCTAGCCCTTTGGGCAGGTCTTTGTTTGTATTCTCCAATATTTAATTATTATTATTTTTCAGATTACCCATTTCTTTGTTTTTCCTTGAAATTTAAAGGTAGCATTTGTTTTTCAGTTGTGGCAAGATGTACAAAGAAATGCGTCTTAAGTGTGAAATTCCACAAGTTTTGCCAAACGTGGACACATGAGTAACCAGCATCCCAGTCAAGGATAGACATTTTCCATCACCCCAGAAAGATCCAGGTGCCATTCCCAGTCAGTATTCAACCCTCAGAGCTGCCACTTTCTGATTCCTACCTCCAGAGATTACGTATCTGTGTCCTTGTGCATCACAGAATTGGCCTCATACAACAAGCCTTCTTGTGCCTCTTTGGTTTTTCACTCATTGTTGCATTTTAGGATTCACCTATGTTGTTGAGAGTCATCATTCTGTCCCTTTTTATTGCTCCATGGGATTCCATTGTATGAGTCGATCACAGTTTGTTCACCCAATGTTTTCTGTGCATAAATACATGGTTTGTTTGTTTTTGGTGATTATGAATACAGTTGCTGTGAATGTATTTGCACAAAAACATAAAATTACCATCTATTACCAGTTTTTGTACATTCTTCTGAAAGTTTTCTGTGCATACGTCATCATAGATACTGTCATCCTTGTTATCCGCAGAGGACTGGTTCCAGGACCCCTTAGGGTACCAACATCCACTTAAATAAAATGCCCTAGTATTTGCATATAATCCATTCACCTCCTCCCCATTCTTTAAATAATCTCTACATTACTTATAATGACTAATTCAATGCAAATGCCATGCGAGTAATTGTTATGCTCTATTGTCTTTTTAAATTTGTACTGTTTTTATAGTTGTATTGTTATATTGTATTGGTTTTTTTTTTTTTTAGACTATTTTCCATATGAGGTAGGTTGAATCTGCAGATGCAGAACCTATGGATAAGGAAGGCCCACTGTGTTACAAACACACACACACACACACACACACACACACACACACACACACATACACACACACACACACACAATTATGCCATATTATGTTGGCATCTCGCTATTTCATTTAACAATGTATCTTGGAGACATTTCCATTGGCACACACAGTTAGTTCTACCTTATTCTTGGTAAAAGATAGATAGCAGGCCATCACATGGCTATACCATCGTTTATTTAACTAGATCATTGTCAAGACACAGGTAGCGTGTTTCTAGTTTGCAACTCCTGTATTATAATCAATGTCACGATGATCATCCTTGCCTGTCTTTCCATAACTTGGCACTATGATGGGGGACCCCAAAATATGGATTCTTTGGAGGGCAATCCCTTTGTTGTACAGGCTTCCCCCACCAGATAAGTGTTCTAGGAACCCACTGGTATCAGTGTACCTGCTAACAATGTTGTGAAAGGCTGTATTCAGCATCAGTGAATTTTTTTGGAGATTCTTTCCACTCGTTTGCCCATTTCATGATGTGTGCTTTTACAAGCACACTTGCCCACACAGTGGTGAGTGTCCAATGGTTTTGGACCAAAAATGGCATAACTCCCATTCTCCACCCTCCCTAGTCACCCAATTTCACCCCGAGAGACTTTTTATTTGTTTGTTTCCCTCAATGAAAAAGTCCTCAAAGGAAAATATTTTGCCAATATGAAAGAGGTCAAACAAAAAACGGTAGAAGCACTAAAAGGCATCAAAATGGACAAGTTCGAAAAGTGTTTTGAGCAGTGGGAAAAAAACCTCAAAGTTGCATCAAAGAGACAGTCCTTTGAAGGTGACTGAGTTTAAACATGTAAGAATAGATACACAATTTTTAATAAAATTCTCGGTTTTCTGGCCCTCCCCCCTTGCATAATATTAAAAGGTTTTATTCATGTAGCTATCCAGTTTTCACTCTCACGGCTGTCATTGGTGATGTCCATCTGACCTCCAGCTGAGCCCACCCACCTGATTAGGCTCTCCTCAGTGTCGCACAGCAGAGCCTGTTCATTGTCCCACCACGGGCTTGGCTGCAACTGATTGCTAGTATTCATCCTAACAGGAGGCAAAAGAAAAGCAGAAGAGGAAGAGGAAATAAATACTGATTATGTTCCAGTTGCCTGGCCCAATAGTCCTCAAAGCATTGATGAAAAGTGGTTATTATCATCTAGGTTTTATAGATGGGAAACAAGGCCTGCAGAAATAAATGTATCCAGGCACATAGGGGTGGAATTGCAATTCAAAATCTAGGTTTGTGTGTTTCCTAGTACTTACTAGTTTTAAAGTTGTCTCTGTTTCTCTGCTGTTGTCATTGGGTCCTACTCACTGCAAGTGGGACTTGGGTGACCACTGGGCTTGCATATCATTTCTGAACTGGAGTCCCTCTTCTTACCTCGGAGAGTCTTGACTGTAGTAACTGGTCAGCATTAGGCTGTTTGATGCTTGTGTCTTGTTCCTGTAACCCAGTTTCTCTTCAAGTACTTCATTTGGTATTTTAAGTCTTCTAAGACTAGGGACCAGCCTTCTGTGTTTCACATATTTTAGGGCAAGAGGTTACTATAGTTTTGCCAGTGTGTGGGATAGGGGTGGTAGTATTTGTGATATTTATAGGATATGATATGACCCCTGAATTACTGGCCACTGAATGGGGTTTTGTGTCCAGCTTAGGTTTCCATCAGGAAGTTACTTTACCCAGTAAGAACATGTACTATAAAACCTTTGTAAAGAGGAAGAACCAAAAAGGCAAACTGAGTCATAGATGCAGAGATAGGAAACCAAAAGAGATGGTCAAGCAAATGGAAAACAGCAATTCCTCAGTAATAAATACTAGTAGCAGGCATTTTGCAAAACACTGCAATACGGGGCGTAACCTTAAATAAAGGCACTGGAAAAACTAAGAATTTTCTGCAAACAATGAAATCATCAATGCCAGAAAACAATATCTCTGCATAGATGAGCTGAAGACACATGGAAGAGAAATCTACAAATCAAACGGACAGAAAGAAACTATTGTCCTTTTTTATACTAGACAAAGAATTCTTATCAGTTTTTTAGGAGAAGAAATTGAAACTTAGTACTAATAACAACCCCTTTTGGGAATCACTCATTTTTTGAAAAGCCTGCCCCCTTGGATGGTAACCACATTTTCACTCACAGGAAGTTTACTGTGAAATAGCCAGGGTTTACATTCTGGTGGGCAGCTGGTCATCTGTGTTAGATTGTGTTTTCCAGAGATGACCACCACCATCTCGCCATCCCCCTTGTTCTAGAGTCTCGATACTCCCACATTCAGAGGTTAAGTCGAATCACCCTCCACTTGGAAATAGATGGATTTGTGACTTTCTTGTAATCAAGAGAATGTGGCAAAAGTGGCACTGTGTGATTTCAGAAAGATGGTGCAACTCCTACACTGCTTGCAGGAATACTTGTGCTAAAGCCTGAGCCACCATGTGAGCGGTCCCGCAGTCCTGAGGCAGCAGTTGTGAAGAAGCCCAAACTAGTCTACATGGTGAGACCACATGAGACAGACATGCCCTGAGACAGACATAAAGATGAGAAAGAGAGAGTGACAGAGAGAGAGAGAGAGAGAGAGAGAGAGAGAGAGAGAGAGAGAGAGAGAGAGAGAGGAGAGAGGGAAAGAGACAGAGAGATAGAGAGATAGATAAAGACAGAGAGATAGAGTTGGAGAGAGAGAGCAACAGAGAGAGACAGAGAAAGACACACAGAGAGACAGAAATAGATAAGACACACAGAGAGATAGAGACAAAGAGACAGAAGGACACAGAGATAGAGACATAGAGAAATAGAGAACAGAAAGAGATGGAGAGAGATATATATAGAGAGAAATAGCAACAGAGACAGAGAGAGACAGAAGAAGAGAAACAGAAAGAAACAGAGACAGAGAGGGATAGATACAGGAAGAGAGACAGAGAGATAGAAAGAGACAGAGAGATAGAGATAGAGTCAGAGTCATACAGAGAGAGATAGAGAGATAAAGTGATAAAGATAGAGACAGAGAGTCAGAGAGAGAGAGAGAGAGAGACAGAGATTGAGACAGAAATAGAGACAGAGAGACACAGAGAGATAAAGGGACAGAGAGATGAGAGAGATAGAGACAGAGATAAAGAGAGACAGCGGGACAGAGGGAAAGACAGACAGATAGAGAGAGTAAGAGATAGAGAGATAGAGGGAGACAGGAAGAGAGAGAGAGAGACAGGGAGGGGGTGGTGGCCAGTCCCTAGTTTCTCCTACCCACAGGTGGTCCACTGTAGCCAATGTCTGATCACAGCCTCTTGAGAGATCCCATGAGAGAATGGCCCAGATGAGCTGTTTACAAACGTCAGACCCACGAAATCTGAAAACCTAAGAACATGGTTGTTTTATGTCACTAAGGTGTTTTTTTTTTAAATTTTTGTTTTAGACTCTGCGGGTGCAAGTGCATGTTTGCTACATGGATATATTGTGTGGTGGTGGGGACCAGGGCTCAGTTATGCCCAGAGTTCTGAGGTGGATGGCAATGCCACAGAAGTAACAACCAACATTGTGGCCTTGAGCAAGTCACTTCAGGTCTATGAGTCTTGGCTTCCTTACTTATAAAACAGGGGTCATAATAAGCAACTAGAGGGAAATATGATACTAGCCATCGTCTGAGCTCCTGGAGGAGCAAGTCTCCCACTGTGGGTCTACGACTTCCTACATAGCCCCATTTTGCTGGAAGCAGCTACTCCTTACCTTCACAGGCACTACAACAAGATCCTTAAGCTTCTGGACGTTGTGGAATCATGAAATGAGAAACAATATGGTTTAAGTAAAGTTAAATGGGCTGCTTCTCATTGGTCCACAGAGAGACGGAGCATGGAAATGACCCATTTGGGTTATGAGATGGAGGAATCTTATGGACATGAATATACATCTTTTTTTTTTTTTTGAGGCAAGGTCTCACTCTCTCACCCAGGCTGGAGAGTAGTGACATGATCATGGCTCACTGCAGCCTCAATCTCTTGGGCTCAGGTGATCCTCCCACTTCAGCCTCCTGAGTAGCTGGGACTACAGGTGTGTACCACCATGCCTGGATATTTTTTGCAAAGATGAAGTTTGGCTGTGTTGCCCAGGCTGGTCTCGGACTCTTGGGTTCAAGTGATCCTCCTGTCTCGGCCTCCTGGGTGCTGGGATTATAGATGTGAGCCGCCCAACCTAGCCAATATTACATGAGAGAAATAATGCATTGGTGCATTATTAGCCATGGGTTAAAGTAGGCTAGGCTTAAAATAATTTACCAGATTAGTTACCAAACAGGATTCCAAGGACCTGATACCAACACAGCTTAGGCTTTTGCCGTGAAGGACTGAGGATAGGTGTTAGATGTATATCACAGTGGAATGCCACCTGTTTGCTGCATGGTAGTGAAACATCAAGGTTAAACTGAAGGTGACTTCTTCCCTTCTGCTAGAGGGGAATTTCACAGGCCTTACTCCATTTATTAAAATTCTGTTTTGAAGACTAATGTGCACAGACCCTCATAATGTTATGAGATAGATCTTTTTTTAAAGTTCTCTTCTTACTTTTAAAGGCACCGTGTCTTATGCATCTTTCTAGACAGTTTTCTTCCCATACAACCAAATTTATATTCCACTGGTCAGTCACAGCAGGTGATCTCACCTAGGTCTTAATACTTCTCTTTTAGTGAACTGAATTTTTAGAATTCAAATTCTTTTCTTTGTGAAATTGACATATTTATGGGTTTTTTTTAATGGAAATATATGTATTTAGAAAAAAAACTGCATCAACTAGTAGTCACACTAACCAAAGACAGATACTGGGAAGTGTTTTTGCTTTTATTTATTTTCCTTATCTGTGCATTTTTTAAGTTTAATTTTATTTATAGTACTTTTACAGAACTTATTTTTAAATAGGATTTCTAGCACTTAGGCATTGTGAATGGAACCTTTGGTTTTAGAATTATTTTTCATCCTGATCTAGAGAGAATCCCTTAGAACTGCATTGCCCAATATGGTAGCTACTAACTACTTTGCAAAAAAAAATTTAATGAGTTAAACAAAATGAAATGAAATGAAATAAAATGTAAAATTCAGTTCTTTTGTTTCACGAGTCACATTTCAATTGCTCAGTAGCCTTGTGTGCCTGGTGGCTGCTGTATTGGACATTTATGTATGATATTGGTCTAGATTTAGGACATTTGTACCCCTACAGAAAGTTCTTTTGGACAGCACTCCACTAGACCAGGGTTTCTCAGTCTCTACACTATTGACATCTTGAACCAAGTAACTCCTTTCTGTGGGCAAAGGATATTGTCATGTGTATTACTGGAAGTTTAGCAACCTCTCTGGCCTCTACCCTCTAGATGACAGGTAGCATCCTACTCCCCTGTTGAAAACAAAGCACATCCCCAGACACTGCCACATGCCCCTCTGGGGACAAAATTGCCCCACTGAGAACCACTGCCCTAGAAAATAATAGTTAATAACAACAACAACAAAACCAGTCATGGTTGTGAGAGTGATCTGGCTGTCACCTCACTGATCACCGGGGTTGGTTCTACTGATCTGGCTAGGTGGACGTCGCTCCTTCCTCCCTACTCCACAAGCCTCCCTCCTGAAGCTGCACACTTGGTTGAAGAGAATCATCTTTCCCAATGGAGGAGGGAGACTGTTCTTTGGCTAGGGGCATATAAGTATCTGCACTCTTCTGATACAACCTCCAAAAAAACTCAGAAGATTTTTTTGTAGGAGAATGTAGGGTAGTCAAGCTTCCAAGACTCCAGACACATCCCAATGAGCTGCTGCATGTAACAGTCTGCCTTTCTTTTTTTTAGACTTCTTTCTTTAAAATTATTTTTTATTTTAAAGATGTGGGGTACAATTCAGGATTAGGTATACAAGTGGTCATCGTACAAGTAAAGTTTAGGCCTCTCTTTGGTCCCCACTTTGCCTGGTTGTCTTTCTTTTTAAAAAAATTAAAAATCAGTATAATAATTACTAATTGTTGAGCACATGTGTGCCAAGCACCGATACATTTTGTATGGTATACATATGTCATAATCTCTACAGCAGACCTGTTAGATGAATACGATATATTACCTCTGCTATGCAAATGAGAAAATAGATTTATAGAGGCAACCTGCTTGATGTTATATAAGCAGGGAGGGACAGAGCAGAAGTTTAAATGCAAATATCTCATATGTAAAAGTCTACGTGCTTAATTAATATGCCCACTGACCTGACATTTTTACTGTGGACCCAATGTCACCACCAAAGGCTGAGATTTTTGGCACCACACAGCACTGTGACATTGCCTGATGCCTGTACAGAGTCTAGGGAACAGCAGGCAGAGGGTGAGACAGGGCACAGCCCTGGAAATCAAAAGCAGGGAGCAAGTCACAGCACTCTAGAATAATCCAAGAAAATAGAAAGGAAATGCAGATTTGAAAGGGATTTTAAATGTCATGCAGTTAAATCTCTCTTTTTGAATAAGAATACCGACCTTTTAGAGAGGTAGTATGTATGACTTGCCTGAAGTCTCTAAAAAAATCTAGACTAGGATCCCATCTCCTGATTCCTAGTCCAGACTCTTTCTACAAATCAAAAGTGAACTCTGTTGCTGGTCCTGTGTCTATCTGGGGATAGAGAGAGCAAGGAAAGTAGAGATAATGTCGAGGAGTTGTTGAAAGTCAGATGGGGTGCAGGGCGGGGTGGGGGGAGAGAGATACAGAGAGAGACTGAAAGAGAGACAGACAGAGAGACAGAGACAGGGAGAAACAGAGAGAAAGGAGAGAGAGATAGAGACAAAGAGAGAGAAACAGAGACAGAGAGAGAGAAACAGAGAGACAGATATGAGAAACAGAGAGAAACAGAGAGAGAGTAGAGATAGAGAGACAGAGAGAGAGAGACACACACACACACACACACACACACACACACACACAGAGAGAGAGAAAGAGAGAGAGAGAGAGAGAGAGAGAGGTGCCGAGAAAGAACGAGAGAGAGAGAAACAGAGAGGGAGAGAGAAACAGAGAGAGAGAGAGAGAAGCAGAGAAAGAGAAGTTATAGGTATTTAACAACCAACTTTTTAGGAGGGGAAAAGCCCTGATTTGTAGTATTTGCTGATTTCCGTGTGTGAATATTCCCGCCATGGCCAGCTTCAAGCTACCTGTATGGTATTATTGCACACAGAGTCTGGAAGAGCTGAGAACACAATTATATTGTTTTTCCACCATGCAAATGCAATAGACATACACAATCTCAAAAACAGAGTTAACAATAAAATGTAAGTCGTTTATCTATAATAGTGAAATGAGGTGTGTTGAAAATGGATTACCTTCATTTATAATATGATTTATTTATTTTTAGGTTTACATAATTTAATTTTTAACGGTAGCTACTTTTAATATTGTCTGGCAAAATTCCTAGAAAATTAACAACTGGCTCTCACCAGCCAGCAGAAGACATCCTAGCACTTCACTGGGAGGTTGTCTCCTCATTCCACAACAGCAGGTGCCCCAGACCTCCGAGAAGCTCTTTCCGGCAGTTATACCACTCATGTGACCTCGTCACCGAGACAGTGCTCTCCCAATGGTGCAGCAAGGCCTGGGATATTCAGAGCATTCAATTGCCTCTGGCTTCAAGCAGCCTTCTTTGTTTAGCCCCATTGTTGTGTGAGGGACTATTTCTTATCATGTCAAGGCATAAAAAAGCCTGAGAAGCATTGCTTCTACCCACTACCTCCTCCCAAGCCATTGGTATTTCTCTCTTGAACCATCATCCAACCACATATTGACCAAAATTTACTTTTCCCATATTTTTATGTATAGGATAGTTGAAAAGCACAATCAGACAAACAACGAGTATGTGCTGTAGCCTCTGGGAGCATTTAAGTGAAGAGTACTATGACATTCCAGTTCTGCAGAAATAGATAATCCGGTTACGGAAATAAGTCGGCGACTTCAAATAATCACAGAAGCAATAAAGGATAGTGGATGTGTGTAATAAAAGACCAAGCAAGATAGCACCGACCAGAGCTGTTACTGAGTTTCTGAGAAAGCACTAGGAATGTCATGGTCCTAGTAACACTAGGCTGCTCCCCTTGATACCAATAAATCAAAAAGGCAGGGAAGTGGTAGAAAGAAGTTTATTTCTGAGTTTGAATCCAGGGAGCAGACCCAAACTCTAGGTCTTTGTAAAATGGTTCTGCTCACCCTGTAGGCTTTTATAGTTCACTTTTATTGTCCAGAGTTGTCAGTACCTATACATTTGCCACAGGGCCAGCAGAGCATTGTATAGAACTTAAGTTACAGCTACATTTGACATTTAGTGACATTTAGAATAAAGAAAGTTTGCATGGCAAATCACAAGACTTACGATGATATTGACATTATATAGCTCAAAGAAAGCCAGTTAATAGAGATTTACATCTTTAGCGTAGTCGGCAGGGAAGTCAAGAATCCCCTGAAGCTACTAACTGGGAGCTTGTGGAAAACAAAGGGACTCTCTGTAATATGTTCAGGAATGTGCAGGAGTGCTCGAATGCCCACCATGCCCTTCTCTAGGGGCTATGGCAATATGGAGAGACATTAGTGGGTCCCTGAATCAGGAAAGCCATCTGATTTTATGCTCTTGGCTTAGAGTCCGAGACTCCAAATGAGTGGGAGGTGAATCAGGCTCCATTACCACTCAGTCTCCTCAGTAACTGAGCACCTGTCCCATCTTGGGCTCTGTGCTCAGGATGCCATCTACACTGGGTGTGGGAGATACAGTGCCAAGGGCCCACAAAAATGTTTTTAATTTTTCAATTTTTTTTTCTTGAGACAATGTCTCACTGTTGTCCAGGCTGGACTGCAGTGACACAATCACAAGTCACCACAACCTCGAGCTGCTGGGCTCAAGTGACCCTTCTGCCTCAGGCTCCCAAGTAGCTGGAACTCCAGACACGTGCCACCATGCCAGGCTAATTTTTTGATTTATTGTAGGGACAAGGTCCTGCCAAGTTGCCCAAGCTGATCTGGAGTCCCTGGGCTCAGGCAATTCTCTCACTTCTGTCTCCCAAAGTGCTGGGACAATAGGTGTGAACCACTGCTCCTGGCTTTAATTTTGTTTAAATCAGTAGGAAAAAAAATAAATCACACTTTAGGTCACAGAAGAGTTTTAATGTTTGATATTAGTATATTTGTCTTTATACCAATGACAGCATGAAATATAATTTTTAATGTTTTCTTATAGAGCAAGAAACCCAGGAAAGCAAATAGTGCTACCTTAGGCTGTAAGAGTCATAAAAAGGCCCTGGCTCTAGGTTCCAGGGGGAGACAAAAGGTGAAGAAAGGAGACAGGGCCCTATTTCTGGGGAACTTCCATTTTCTTGGGTGGAGAGGCCAGTAAGGAGGACAAATAAATCCACAGCAAGATAATTCTAGACAGTGGGAAAGGTTGTGAGAGCATGCAGCCTAGTTGGGTGGAGTGATGGAATGGGACTGTTCTAAGAAGGTTGTTCTGAGGATGGGAGAATTATAAAAAACAAACAAAGACAGCCCAAAATAAAGATCTGAAGAAAGAGCTTTCCAGTAGAAGGAACAGCATGGGCGAAGGTGCTACGTCTTGAATGGCCGTGGTGTAGTGGGGGGAACCCAAGGTCCCCTGGGGCTGGAAGTGGGGAGAAAGGGGGAGAGGGCGGAGGGGGACAGAACATCAGGAGAGGCTGGTGGAGGGACACTGGAGGGCAGTGAGTTCTATGCTGAGTACAGTCAGAAACCACGGGGATGTTTAAGTTGGGGGAGACAGAAAGGTGCTCTGGCCCCAGCATGGAGAATGATCAGAAGGTGGGATGGCATGGGAGAACCCAGATGGGAAGCCCATGTGCCAATGCAGGTCACTGATGATGACCCTCAGCTCAGGATGGCTGCATGGGAGGTGGAAAGAAAGGGATAGAGTTGTTATGTATTTTGGATGTTGAGTAGCAGGAGTGGATGTTGGGAGGGTAAGGAAGAGGATGGAGGGTGGGGAGGAGTCAGCAAAGTCTTCTTGGAAGAGATGGTCATGCAATTTGATGAGTGGATCATTTCATAAAGAAAATAAAGCAGTGTTTTCCACCAACCTGAAGAGGGCTTCATTCATTCCAATAGATTATGGAAATACAGCAAAATCAGTGGGATGAAATATACACTTGCCTCAGCTGCAGGAGCATTTTGGTGAATCATCTTTAGATTCATATTATTCATAATATAAATTACGTTATAACAGTTTTAACTGTTCTGCAGTATATTTTATTTAAAAAAACTTTTGTGGATAAATGAACCACAGGAAAAGCTCAATTTTGAATACAAAGAGTACTCTAAAACAAATGAAAATAATACATGAGTAGAAACAAAAGACAATTTTTATGAGTATTTCATGAAACACTGAAACAATTTTTTCTGTATTAAATGTTACAATTTGAATCCATTATGTAAAAATTAAGCAAATGGAAAGAATTAAAAATGCTAAATTAATAAAATCATAAATTTGATAAAATTATGAGATTCAAATTGGAAGAGGTCAAGATAAACTTTGGAAAGGTATTTAATCTTTCCAAACCCCAGATTCCTAAAATGTAACAATGGCCAAAGTCATAGAGCAAGAATAAATAAAATAATAGGTGAAACAGGTTTCATAATCCACTATATAGATGAAAGTATTGCTTTTCAAAGATATGATCCAAAAAAGTTAAGTAAACTTAGTCACTAAGCCAGTTTTAATCAAATTAGTCTTTTTAACTAAATTGGTAGGATCAAGGAAATTGCAGGGCAAAAATTTCAACTACCTTTGAAAGCAATAAACTTTAAAAAACTGTTAAGACCACCTAAATAGTATTGGGTTTTACAGAATAATTAAAGTTATACCTCTTATTACATTTACTATCTAGTTATGTAGAATTGTATACTCTGAGAATTCAGAGAATCAAATTCAGCCAGTCCAGTATTTCCAAGACTTCAACATTTCAGATCAGTAAATTTTCAGGAAAAGAATAAATAAAATAAGAAACTGACATAAATCAGTCAACTTTCGCTTATTCATATTAGAAGATAAAATATCGAATAAGCACTACCATCTACTATTAAAGTGAGTTCTTAAAATAAAAGACATTTAGCTGGGCTCGGTGGCTCAGCCTGTAATCCCGCGCCTTTGAGAGACTGAGGTGAGTGGATTGCCTAAGCCCATGGGTTCGAGACCCTGCTGGGCAGGCGAGACCTCATCTCTACAATAAATCAAAAAATTAGCTGGGCGTGGTAGCGTGCACCTGTAGTTCCAGCTACGTGGAAGGCTGAGGCGGAAGGATTGCCGGAACCCAGCGGGTCGAGGCTGCGGTGGCTGGGAGCAGCCACTGCACGCCAGTCTGGGTGACAGAGTGAGACTCCAACTCAAAAAAAAAAAAGACATTTATACTGTTCTTTTATATAAAAGCTTACGGTATTGTTCATATATTTCTACTTTTTGACAGACTATTAAATATTTGTCATGAACCAATTGGTGATTGCTGATAGCTATGTTCATTGGCAAATGAAAATATATCCAGCGCTCACATTTACCAAATGTTAAGAAGCTTTCTAAGGACAAATCACTGAATGACACACTCAATTTAAAAATAAAGGCAACCAGGAAAATAATTGTGCTAAATATAGTAAAATTTATCATAATATTCCTTTTATAACTTCTTCATTCTTCTTGAAAACATTGATTCCACTGACATAACTTTTATTCATATATAATTATAATTATTTCAAATCTAAATTGTTCTGTGTATTAAAGTGGTTTAAGCAGGATGCCACACTTTGTGCTGTGTGTTTAACTGTGCTAGAGTTATCTTTTAAAAAGCTGTAGATGTTTTCCTAGTTGAGATTAGCCTCTCTCCGTGAAGATATTTTGCACTTAGTTATTCTTTTAACAAGCATCAGTACATATAATTCTATGTCTCCTGGACTGCCCAAGGCTGACACAACTCATCACTAGTGCAGGAGGAGATTTGAGTGACAAGAAGAGGAGGCCTTGAGGCCCAGAACCAAGGAAAGGGATGGGGGGCGGGGGTTAGCACGGGCGCTGCAAAATCAAATGGAAGGTGGCGTTTTATTCAAATGTAGGATAAGAATGAACTACAGTGGCTTTGACAGTGGTGTTCATAGTTAAACTCTCCTGATGATAAAGAAGAGCTGGCAATCATGAGTCATGAGAGCAGAGGCTTCTGGGAGGGACCTTGAAGGGGCCATTCAATTCCTTTCTATAATAAGTTCAGGACTGAAAAAGACACTTTCAACTTCTATTTTTCTCTTTCTTCTCTTGTTGCTGCTTCAACTCCTTTGCCCATTTCAGTCAAGGAAAATGTATTGGTTTCCTGATATAAACTTGAGAGTTGACTGGGAGATTTCAGAAACTCTCGCTGTTCTTAAGAGTGTATGTGAAACCTTATACTACGAAAGGTAATTACAGCAAAACATACTCCAAAGTATGAACATTTTGTTTTCTCTAGGCAAGCGTTTATAAATAATTTTTATTATTTTCTTTCATCTTTTTTGTATTTTCTAAATGTCCTATGATAAACATGCATCACTTTTATAATCGCAAAGCCCTGCTAGTATGGACTACTGATAAAATTGAGTATAGAGAATGTTGGTGGTAGAAGTAGGATAATTCCCCACAAAAATCTCCTTATTTTAAACACGAATGGAATAGTGCCTTAAACTGTGATGGAAGGGTACTTGGTGGATTACATATGTAGCATATTTGCTTTATCAAAGGAAATCTGTGAAGTAATTACATTTCATATACAAATCCATGGGACATCCCAAGTCTTCAAAACAAGGCAACGTGAACCATGCTTGGGTTTGCTTCGCGATGCTTCAGGCTTTTCACACAGGATCATGCGGGGAAGTTGATGTTTTCTGCAACTTCTTTGGAAAGTACAACTGTAGGATGAAGGGAATCAGTAGAGGCATGGGGAGTCGTCAAGTTTGGGGTGAGAGGTACAGACCCAGATCACCCTCTCAGCAACGGAGGGCACCTTTCCAAGGAGCTCCTTTGGCCTGAGTACAGAGACCCCTGAGGCATTCCCCAGCACCTGGATGGATATGATCATGTTGGGGCCACAAAGTCCTATGTAATAGGACTGCTGCAGCCTCTACAGAGGACAGAATATCCCAGTCATCTGGGAATCAACATAGAAACATTTACATAATGAATGATGGAGCTCTACAGAATATTAGAGAGCTGATTTCCTCTGGAGCTCATTTGCCTATATTTTCTTGAAGTGTTGTTTTAGATTTTAAAAGAAAAATGACTTTGCCACTGAGTACCCAGAATGAACCAATACTATGCTTATATGTAATCTGAACCAATATTAAGTGAAGACAGAATTTGGGTGACTAATATAATAATAAACATTTTGAATAAGACTAGCATTAACAATTCTTTAAGGTCTTCAGTTCTTTTGTCCTAAAACAGAGTTGCTACTTTGTGACATGAAATGCCATCACTGAGAAATTACTTTGATTTTTTGAATATTTGTTTTTTAGCAAGAACATTAAGAGGTTACATTAAGCATCTCAACTTGTCTGTATGTGAATCTTTGAAAAGATGACAGGTTTGACTCTTTTGTTTAGAGAAAAACCCAACAGAGACCCAGTGATCTCTAATTTAAAGGCCAAGAAAAAGTAATCACATATGTCAGGAGCGTAAATGACAATTCTGCACAGAAAAGATTTATATAACAACCGAACTCATAGGACTTCACCCCAGATGGCAAATCACACAGCCTCACTTCCACATGACAAGCAAATTACTTCATCTGTAAGTAATGACTGTTCTCTGTCACGCTATGAACTGTACTAGGTGGAAATTAAGTTTGGGGTTATTACATCATCAACTTATAAGATGTCAGAGTATTTAGAGAACCTTTTTCCCCCGCAAATTAATTACTGCATTTATTTTAGAGACAGGTAGGTCTCACTATGTTGTCCAGACTGGTCTCAAACTCCTGACCTCAAGGGAGCCTCCCCCCTCAGTCTCCCCAAGTGCTGGGATTACAGGTGTCACCACCATGCCTGACTTTTTTGTTTGTTTGTTTTTTGTTTTTTGATGGAGTGCATCAGACAAAAAGAGACAGAGAGAGAGAGAGAGAGAGAGATTTGAGAAATTATTTCTTGGGCACACAGAAAGCAAATGTGCTAATTACCTAACATTTACTTATATGGCCTAATTGCTTTTATGACAAGTCTTAAAGGCTTATGTTTCTCCCTTCTTTGTTTTCTTTGGAGACACCCATAATTAGACTAAAACACAGGAGTAGCCATAGTGTCCCCACAGACCCATCCTTATTGCTGACCATTCTCAAGCATTCCCATGTCTTTACCAGTGAGTTCTAGCTTGCAGAGCATTGGTACCCAACCTTTTGGGCATTAGATTCTCATAAGGAGTGTGCAATCCAGATCCCTTACATGTGTAGTTCACAATAGGGTTTGCACTTCTATGAGAATCTAATACTGCCATTGATCTGATGGCAGGTCTGCTGCCTGGATCTTGGGGACCCCTGTGGTAGAGCATCCTTTTCAATATTTTTTTGTCTGTGATAAATACAAGATAAATAACTGGATTTTTTTAAAGCATAATTTGAACAAACTTTTAATCAAAGAAGATCTACAAATGGCAAAACAAAAACGAAAGAGTGAAAAGATACTCAAAAGCCATAGTCATTAGGGAAATGTAAATTAAAATAAGATACCACTGTATATTCACTACAACAGCTAAAATCAAAAAGACTGGCGAGACTCTGTGTGAGGTGAGACTCCCACAAGCAACTGGAACTCACATACATTCCAGTAGGTGTGTCAAATGGTACAACACTTTGGAAAACAGTCTACTACTTTTATAAAGTAAAGCGTATAATTACCGTATATCTTACCTATCCTTCTCCTTAAATAAATATTTACGACACTGTCATTCATGATAGTTAAAATTTGAAAACCTTGATAGGTAAACGAATTACCAAATTTTAGCTTATTTATGTAATGGAATACTTCTTAGCAATAAAAAGAAGCAATTTACTAATATGTGCAACAACATGTTTGCATTTCACAGATATTTGTGCAAAAGATATCATTTATATGAAATTCTAGCATTGGTAAGACTAACCTATTTGATAGAAATTTGCCTGGTGGTCACTTGGAGTGCGTCTTGGTTGGAAGAGATTGACTACAAAGAGACATTAGGGAACTTTTGGGAAATGTAAATGTTCTATATCTTGATGGTGTTTTCAAGGGTATGTATACAATTATTGTGTCACAAACCTATACACTTAAAAAGTTGTGAAACTAGTTTTATTTAAGGTGTATTATACTTTAAAAGTACACTTTTCCTATAACTGTTACAGTACCTCTCAGTAATGAATGTTCATTACAACATTGCTTATAATTGCATAATATTAGAAAAGATTAATAATCCAACCATAAGGGAAGAGTCAAAAACTTGATGGTCATAAAAGACTGGAGGCAGAGATAATTAAAATGACTACAAATGGGCAAAAAAATCTACTCATTTGTTTGCAACTGGTCTTGTGAAACTTAATTACCAATAGACATACGTGTCTTCTGGTCATTCCACATTGAGACTCACTCTCAATCCTTCCGTTTCCTACGTATTGCTCTGCATGTTGATCCTTGGGGCTGCATTGTCCAGATTTCCCTGTCTGTGTGTTTCCTGTTGATATCTAATGAAGCCTCAGCAGGACAGAGGAGTGAGAAGAGAAGAAGTAGGGTGTTCCTCCATCATCCCTTCCCTGTTTGTCTCAGGATTCCAGGGGGACTCTGGGCCCCTAAGACATCAACTGCTTTTGCTGGGCAACCTCTCCTTCACGACTCTAGCTCTCACTCATTCTGATGAGATTAATTGTATCCTTACTTCTTTCCCTGTTCCATTATCTCCAGGCACTTCAACTTCTCTTACTGTTTCATTAACTTTGCCCACACCTCTATAGACATTACCTTTATTAAGTTCTCTTCAATTGCTCCATCTTGATGAAACTTTGCTTCCTACCTAGACAGACTCACCCTGGTGTTGTTGCAATACTTTCAATTGCACATGGTGGTTGTACCCTACTTGTATGCAACAAAGGTGAAGTAGGCTAAATAAATTTGAAAACAGATTATTTCTCAGTTGCTATAATTTGACCAATTTTCATCAAGCAATTTATGTAGACTTGCTATTAGACTTGTTTTTATTCTTTTTAGAGGGTATCTTTAGAATGATGAGCATTAATATTGAATGGAATTTAACTAAATAATGCAAACATGTTTTACACAATTTTTCCAGCTTTGTTTTAATTGTGACTTTGACTTTTCTATGATTCCTTTATCTTTTTTTACTAAGTGTATTACCAAATTTAGTTGTGTGGTCCAAGAATCCCTGAAGGCCTACTTTTAAAGATCATTTAACACTTTCATAAAATTTAGGCTGGATGGCTTGACAAGTATGCCAGCATCTTATTTTTTTCCAAAAACCGATGGTACCTAACTTTCTTAAATGTGTCTATTAGGTATAAATCTGTCTTCTCCAGTTGGGACAGATGTCCTCAATTTTTTTTTTCTTTTCAATGATTTTGCACAGTTAAAACCTCTCATGCTTGGTAAATAATTGATTTAGACAATGCTAAAACTTTAAATTGTCTAGTCACGTCCTCTTCTCCTTCTTTTGCTGAATATCACAGTTATGTGCTGATCGTTCACTGTTAGCTCTGAGCTAAAATTCAGAAGGAAGCAGAGCCAAGATGTGATTCCAGTGAAGAGGCTGGTTGATTGGGAAAGATAGGGAGTTGAATCTGCTTAACAATGATCACTCAAGTGATGCTACCTTGGATTACACTTTATTTGGAATCAGAACATTGACCAATATTAACAGGAGCCAGATCTCTTTCTAGGGCCGAACCTTGCAGCCACCTTCAAGAATCCAGCAACACTGTATTACTGGTGCAGATGTTGACAAGACAGTCAAGGCTGACTGGCATTTATGAAAATCAGAATCAATTTTTTGCTAAACCAAGCACCCACGAAGCTACAATGGATATGCCTTTTGATTAGCTGTATCGTTCATTTTGTGAATATGGGAGGTGATTAGCTTGGCTCGTGGAAGACAAATCCCTATTGTGGAAAGGACAAGGAATTGTTCCCCCCTTTGACAGTGACATCAATCAGTTCTAATGCGAACTGTAGTTCTTCCGTGCCCTATAATTTTCCTAAAAGCTTCCAGATTGGAAAATGCTGCTCAGGCTGATGGCTCCTTTCTCTCTTTGTGTACTGCACAGCAGGCAAATGGAGAAGTGACAGCAATGTGTCCTGTTTCATTACTTAATCTTTTTGATGGATATTGTGCTAAAAGATCCTATCTCTTTATTGTACGAAGCTGGAAAAAGACCCTCTTTGCTGTCATGGTTACAACATGTTAGTACTGGCATTTTAAATGGAAATACATTGTAGTTGGGGAGAGCTTTTCTGCACTCTCCGTCTAACATTGCTCTTGTCACTGAGAGCTCAGCAGAGCGAAGTCTGCGTCTATTTCAAGGTGTCCAAATCCAGTTTGCTTAAAGTGATTATGAAGTTGCTGAATGATCAGGAAAGGTATGACATTCAGTCGTTCGAGAATAAAATTGTCTATTCCTTCTCTGTAGCTAGTATCTCATTTTTTTGTTAATCTTCAAAAAATATTAACTATTTCAGTAATATGTCTCCAGGGTGCATAACTAATTCTCATTTGTTGTTATTTAAACCCTAAGATTCTTTATAAAAATGTAGCATTTGCTGAAATAGCATTCTATGTATACTGCTAATCAATATCTCTTAGATAATTGGTGCTTGCTTCAACTATTATTTAGAATGCAATAAAGATTATCTAATGGTGTGTTTACATATAAAATTACAATGATCAATTCTGATTTATGACTCTAAATATATTTCTGTTTAGGTGAAAATTTTTGAATTATTTCATTTGAAAGCAAGTCTTTGCCAAAATTATCTTGAAGTATTTCTGAGAAGTTATTGCATCATCCATAACATAGTACTTAGCATCTATAAGGTAATAGTAATTATTTCCACAGCCTCGTGAAAATCAGTATGGCAATTCCTAAAAGATCTAAAAATCGACCTTCCATATGACCCCACAATCCCCCTACTGGGAATATACCTGGAAGAACTCAAATCACTCTATTAAAAAGATACCTATAAATGTATGCCTATCATAGCATTGTTCACAATAGCAAGAACATGGAATCAACTGTGCTGCCCATCAAAAGAGCACTGGATAAAAAAATGTGGCATATATACACAATGGAATATTATGCAGCCATAAAGAAAGAAAAAATCATGAACTTTGCAGCAACCTGGATGGACATATCACAGAAACAAAGAACTGAGTGTCACATGATGCAGCCATAAAGAAAGAAAAAATCATGCCACACATTTCTTCCTTGACTGGGAAAGATGGGGAGTCAAACCTGCTTAACAGTGAGCACTCAAAGATGCTACCCCAGGTGATGATAGTTTCTTCTGGCTTACCTTCCAGCTTAGTGATTCTCTTTTTAGCTTTGCCTAGTCAGTTGTTAAACTCATCCATTGAGTTAGAAATGTTAGTAGTCAGAATTTTGAGCTCTAAAATTTCTATTTTGTTCTTTCTCAAATATGTGATGCATTTTTTTCTATTCCAGTTTTCTGTTGAACTCTTTAATCACAACTTTATCTCATTGAACATAAGCAACATAGTTACTTTACAGTCTATTTAGCATCTGTATCCAATAGTTCAAAGATATGGGCCTATCTCCATGAGCCTGATTAATTTTCTATTGTTTCCATGATTAAATACACATTTTCTTGTCTTTTTGTGCACTTGGTTATCATTGATTGAATTCCAGAGATTTTAAATTTTTTTAATTTTAATTTTTTATTTTTTTAAGTTAGAGTCTCACTCTGTCACCCAGACTGGAGTGCAGTGGCCGCTCCCGGCCACCGCAGCCTCGACCTGCTGGGCTCCGGCGATCCTTCCGCCTCAGCCTTCCAAGTAGCTGGAATTACAGACACGCACTACCATGCCTGATTGATTTTTTGATTTATTGTAGAGATGAGGTCTTGTCAAGTTGCCCAGGTGAGTCTCAAATCCGCGGGCTCAGGCAATCCACTCACCTCAGCTTCCCAAAGCATGGGATTACAGGCTGAGTCACCGAGCCCGGCTGGAATTCCAGAGATTTTATTTGAAAGTTTGCTTGTAGAAATAATTTGAGTCTTAGGTAATGTTATTTTTCTCTGAAAAAGATTTTTGTTTGCTTCTGCCATGCACCTGTGGACACCATAATCTCTAACTGGTAATGCCTGGTAAAAATTTCAGATTTTAATCAAACTTGACGACTTGATATTGAGCCATAGTCTATGTAGGGGCTAGTTTACTTCTGGTATTTCTTTACTTCTGTGATTAAGCCATTTTGGGTTCCAATCCAAGCACAGGAAATGACCAGCATCTCTACTCTTGGTGGTATTAACTTCATCTTCTGTCCTCCAAGCCTCATGAAGCTGACAAAAGTGTTGCTTAGTAACTGAGCAGCCTCCTTAGGAATTAACAGATGCCCCTAGGAAAGCAGTTACAAATGCTGGGCTTATGTCTCTGCCTTATCATCTTCCCCTGAATCTTGACTGAGTAAATCTTCAATTCCTTCTTGTCTATTTGACACCAACTAGTTTTTCCCCTATCTTTTCTAGGTAACATCTGAGTGGGTGTTGGGTCTGAATTCTCTGATTTTCCATAAGTGAAAAAGGAAGTCTTATTGTTTTTTGTTCTCTTATGGTCTTATAGCTTATATCATTTAATATAACTATGATATAGATAATATATCATTTCATATACTTTTTTCACATTAATAACTTTTATTTTCCAATGAAACTGTTCATTTTATCTGTTTTTTTCACATATGCACCTCTATCACCACCAATTCTATATGTGATATTCTAACTTAGAGCTGCCAGAATCAATTAACATAGGAAAAAATTGGTTTTAGAACTATTTAAAATAAATTATTGTGGTAGAGGTAAAATAGGTTTAAGAAAGTGATGCTCTTCTATCATTTATGGCCGTTATTTAAATTATTGTGGTTCTTATATGTTTCCTAACTTGTGATCACCATCCTCTCTTGCCCTTTGTTTATGGCACACCTTTCTGGCATATCCACTGGAGGAGTCATTTGATGGGGTGATTTGCCTGTCCTGCCTTGTTTCTTTTCAGAGGTCTCCAGGTCTCTGGCAGGGCTGGAAAGACTAATCCCTAACCACTTCCCAGTCACACTGGACCTGGGGACACCCAGGGGCACATGGAGCGAATTAGGCCAATCAGATACTCTCTCTGAAGAGTTAGGAATTAGGTTCTAATTTGTTTTGTTAAGCAGTGGAATTGAAAAATGACATGAAAAGTACTGAAGCAGCCATGTCGATTATAGACATGAATACTTGATCTTCAGAGAAGGAGTAAGCAAATGAGATGAGATAAGCTTATCATGAGACAGACAAAGAAGAGTGGCCACGACACCCTGAGATGAAGTCTCTTGTTCACTTTCTGAGTGTGATGTTTGCCGTGACGCCAAACTGCACAAAGCATTGGAGATTTTAAAAAGTATTTTATTAAATTCCCTTCCCCAACACACACACCTTTTTTTTTTAAGACTAGTATAAATGGAGTCTGTTCCTTGTAACTATAATAATTTTCACCAGGGCAAGACCATTTCCTGAATTTACTTTTTGGTCATTTGGTTTATTTTTACCTCTATCTGCATCAATAACTAGAAGTTTATCATATCTTTTTATTTTTTGGTCCCCCAAATAGAACAAAATGCTTTGTCAACTTGTTGACCTTCAGACAGTCCTTTCCAAACAAATACAACTTACTATGTGACATTTTCCCCCTTTTTTTCGAGTAAACTTTCAGATAGAGGCTTCAAATGAGGTAATATAAAATACCTTTGATAAATACCAAGGGAAAATAGCATCATAAATCTCCTCAACATTTGATTCATTCTACATTTTTTGTGGTTGTGATTAACCACATAAAGAACTAAGTCATGAGTTCATAATGGAATTGTCTTTTTGAAAGTGCACTTTTCAGAATATCCCACTGAGAGATTTTGAAGATCTAAAATCTAAAGCCCAGCTTTTCTATGACTTGTGAAAATATACTAAAAATACTCCCACTTATATGGCTTGGATGTTTGTCTCCTCCAAATCTCACGTTGAAAGGTAATCTTCAGTGTTGGAGGCGGGGCCCATTGGGGGGCATTAGGGTCATGGGGGCAGAACTCTCACAAACAGCTTGGTGTGGTTCTTGCAGTCATGAGAGCATTCTTACTCTATTAGTGCACACGAGAGTTGCTTAAAGGTGCCTGGGATCTCCCTTCCTTCTGTTGCTTCCTCTCTTCCTATGTGACCGACCTGCTCCTCTTCACCTTCTGCCATGAGTAGAAACTTCCTGAGGTGCGGGGGCCAGCCCCTGCAGAGAGATTTAGGGGGTCCCTTGGAAGGTGTTGTGGCATCGGCGATTATTCTGGAGAAATAAAGAGAAAGAAAGAGATTGGACTCTGTCTAGTGCAGAAGCCAATTTAATGGGGCAAACTGTAAGCTAAAGTTTCACAGGCAAGATCTCAAGATTTTCATGTGAACACAAAGCCAGGTGGATGAGGGGTGTCCCCCCACCCACCAGGTGTTTCCTCAAGCATGAGGAAGGACAATCCCAATATTATTTCACTGTTCCTTATGCTTGGTTAATGTTCCTCACAAACAATACAACAATTCTAACATCATAATATTCTAATAATCAATAACTTCTAAAACTTATGCATTCCCAACACCTAATGACTGACTTAAATCCTAATACCTTTCTATTCTGTGCTATTTTACCTGTACTATAAAAAACTCTTAATTATAGCTCAAACCCATTCCTAAAGAATGTGGCCCAGTCCAAAGATCATGCTGGGCCATTTCCAGGAACAATTGATTATAATCTCTTAACAAAACGGCTATTCTAAAATCCTATGTATCTATCTTAATTTCTAGAAAAGTTTCTAATTCCTAATCCTAATATATAAAGCTGATCATCAGCAGTAAAGCTTCTAATATAAAACTCAAATGCAAGCTGTAATTGTACTAAAGCCAAAACCGCAATTAGTAGAAAATGGGAACAATGAGATTTCTAAAGTTAGCTGTATTCTTATAAAACCTCAAAATATCATGTTTGATCATGCTTGA